>NW_026045228.1:42500-45000 GCF_943734845.2 Anopheles funestus
ACCCGTACTGCCTTGGCGACAGTCGCGGAGCATCGCTGTTCTCCAAGTGGTCGTTCAGTCGATCCAGGATCACCCGCTCGAACCCCTTGGCGACTGCTCCCAGCATGAGCAGCGGACGATTTGATGACGGGTCGCCCGGCTGCTTGCCCGGCTTCGCGATCAGCACAAGTCGAGCCTCCTTCCACGACGCAGGAAACTCGCCTCGCTCGAGCAGCTGGTTGTACACGTCCACGAAGACCTCCGGGTGCTTCCGCATCGCTGCTTTTACCGCAGTGTTCGGGATGCCGTCCAACCCTGGCGCCTTGGACGACGCCATCCGCTCAGCCAGTAGCAGGACCTCCGAGCTCGTGACCGGCCTCAGAGCGACGTGTGAGGCGGTGCTCGCTTCGATGTCCGGCCACTCGAACGCTGGATGCTCCGGGAACAAGGCGTCGACGATCGGACCAAGAACAGCGCGGTCCGTTTCCGGTGGCGCCCGGCCGCGAAGCTTCGCTCGCACAACCTTGTACCCAAGACCGAACACCTCAGCCTCGACGCCGTCAATCAGCTCTTGAAGGCTGCTCTCCTTGCTGTTCTGGATACTGGCCTGCAGCAAACGACGACAGTCCTGCAGTCCGGCAGACGTCGCAGCACGCTCCGACGGTTGAGCCCGGCGATGGGCTGCCTCCGCTGCTTCGCACTCTTCCCTCAAGCGCTCGATGTCCGGAGACCACCAGTACACCTGGGGCTTGCGGTGGAAGGTAGCCCCGTGTACTCTCTCCATGGTCTCATCGCACGCCCGAGTGAGTCCGCCAACCAGCCCCTCCGGAGTGTCGACCTGTCCGAAGCGGCCGACTGTGAGGGCGATGTCAAAGCTCTTCCGGACGAACTGCGTCGTCTTCCACCGAGTTCCGGCATGCCTGGCTGTCCCGTCACTGGCTGCTGCTTGGCTTTGGTGCTGCTGGCCACGTCGCTTGTTCCGTTGACCCGGAACCTCCACCTGAAACTCGATGTACTCGTGATCGCTGCCGGAGAAGCGGTTAAGCACGCGCCATGAGTCCGGCCGCACAATGGATTGGCTGGCGAAGGAGACGTCGATGACGCTTTCCCGTGCAACCCCGTTGCCCTTGAAGGTGGGCACGTTGCCACGGTTCAGCGTCTGCAGCGCCAGCTGCTCCACCACGCTTAGGAGCTCCTGCCCCTTCCGGGTAGTGCGCGCACTCCCCCACTCCTCGTTCCAGGCGTTGAAGTCCCCAGCCAGGACTGATGTTGTATGTCCCACCAGCGACACCTCCACCGCACCAAGAAACTCCTCGAAGTCATCAAGACCGCTGCTGGGCGACACGTAGCAGCTGGCGAACGTAACTCCCGCTATCGTGGCAACCACCAGTCCCGGGACGACGCTTCCCCACAGACGCTGGATGGGGTAAGCCCCCGTTGCGACGATCGCCACGCTCAACTCCTCATCAACAGCCCATCGCGGATCATCTCGAGGCGGCCGATACAGCTCACAGGCAAGCACCACCTGAACATCCATCTCGCGAGCCGTCTGCATCAGCAGGTCCTGAGCTGTCCTGCTCCGCCCAAGGTTGATCTGCAGCACCTTTAGCGTCGGCACGTCAGATGCCCGACCGGATGCGGACCGCTGCACACGGCACAGCACACCTCCGCCGTGCAGCTCTTCGCCTGATGATCCGGCTTCCCGCAACGAATGCAGCTGGCCGAGCGGTCGACTTCGCTCGTGCACGCTGCCCGGACGTGTCCCATCTCCAGACACTTGTAAC
Organism: Anopheles funestus; assembly: GCF_943734845.2. Taxonomy (NCBI): domain Eukaryota; kingdom Metazoa; phylum Arthropoda; class Insecta; order Diptera; family Culicidae; genus Anopheles; species Anopheles funestus. Next base: position 44,264 of record NW_026045228.1, read on the forward strand.
AACGTTGCTGCCGCGTCTGCATTGGAGCCACCTTCCGGATCAGGCAGGACGTGTACTTGATTTTGACAAACTTCCCGTCCAGCTCCTCTGCCGCCTTCGTTGTCACCCGCGCTATCGCCACCTTCGTGCCGTCCCACGCTGGTCGCAGCCGAACCGAAGTCTCCTCCACGGTGTGCTGGCATAGCTCGGAGAGTGCCTTCGCCACGTGTGTCTCCTCCGCTAAAGGGTCGACCGCGTCCATCCGGATGTCGACCGTGGGAGTCACCAATCGTGCTGATGCCGGCAGTTCCGCCTTCGCGCACACGTCTTGGATGCACTGCAGCACCTCTGCAGCGTTCGCGCTCTCCTTCAGCTCCATAACGAGTCGGGAGCGTGTGGTGCGTCGTCCGACTCCGAGGGCCTCTGCGTATTTCACCATCTCTGGAGCCCCACGCACAACCTGGTAAACCTCGGTCCAGGTTTGTCCCTCGGCTGGAGCAATCTCAATTGCGTCCGGCTTGATTTTGCGCTGCCGTTGACGCCCTCCGCCTCGCCGTGTTGCAGGCTGGCTACGCCAGGCCTGTTGCCCCTGCTGTTGTTGGGGCTGCTGTGACGATGGTCCTGCAACCGCCTGTCGCTGGACCTTCGCCCGTTGTTGTGGCAGCTGCGGCCACTGCTGCTGCTGCTGCTGCTGCGTTCTCGCCGGTTGGCGTGCCGGCTTACGGCGCACCACCTCAGTCCAGGAGTCGCCTTCCTGG
>NW_026045228.1:50000-65000 GCF_943734845.2 Anopheles funestus
GCCTAAGTTGGCCAAAAGTACCGATAGAGTACCCACAAATAGCACCGAATGGGCCTAAGTTGGCCAAAAGTACCGATAGAGTACCCACAAGAAGCACTGAGTTGGCCTAAGTTGGCCAAAAGTACCGATAGAGTACCCACAAATAGCACCCAGTTGGCCTAAGTTGGCCAAAAGTACCGATAGAGCACCCAAAAGTAGCACCCAATTGGCCTATGTTGGCCAAAAGTACCGATAGAGTACCCACAAATAGCACCCAGTTGGCCTAAGTTGGCCAAAAGTACCGATAGAGCACCCACAAGTAGCACCCAATTGGCCTATGTTGGCCAAAAGTACCGATAGAGTACCCACAAATAGCACCGAATGGGCCTAAGTTGGCCAAAAGTACCGATAGAGTACCCACAAATAGCACCGCGTTGGCCTAAGTTGGCCAAAAGTACCGATAGAGTACCCACAAGTAGCACTGAGTTGGCCTAAGTTGGCCAAAAGTACTGATAGAGTACCCACAAATAGCACCGAATGGGCCTAACATGGCCAAAAGTACCGATAGAGTACCCACAAATAGCACCGAATGGGCCTAACATGGCCAAAAGTACCGATAGAGCACCCACATATAGCACCCCATTGGCCTAAGTTGGCCAAAAGTACCGATAGAGTACCCACAAAGAGCACCCAATTGGCCTAAGTTGGCCAAAAGTACCGCCAAGTAGCACCATAGAGGCCCGAGTAGAGCGAAATGTGGGCCAAATTGAACATTTGAAAATTTTTACAAGTCCAGAAAATTTTCTAAGTCCAGAAAATTTTCTAAGTCCAAAGAGTTGGACAAATTTCCTTAGGCCCAAAGGTTGCACTGAATGTTCCTAAGTTGGCCATCAGTACCCATGAAGTATAGCGAAGGTTCACCCGAAAGACACAATACGCCCTAAAGTACCCACAGAGTACCCACAAGTTGCACCCAATTGGCCTAAGTTGGCCAGAAGTACCGACAAGTACCACCATAGAAGCCCGAGTAGAGCGAAATGTGGGCCAAAGTACCGAGTAGTTGCCACAAATGCCCAAATGGATACCAAAATGTGGTACCAAGTACCTAACTGTTGCAACAAATGCTAGCTTTCTGAGCAAAAGCTGTGGACCAATTTCGTAGAAGAACCGCCTAGGCGAAAAGGCAAAAATCGCCGAAGCTGGCCCGCTCGCAGAGCTCGCGGGCCAGGAGATACTCATAGGGCGATTTACTAGAGTGGGGAACTTGAGAATTTTTGTGTCCGAGACTTTGGGCAACTTCGCGGCCGCCCCCTTAAAGTAAAAGATTTTCTCTGGGTGCCTAAAATTCGCAATTCCCGCAAAGTCGGGAAGACGTTAAAGTTTTTGCCCAAAAAATGGCCATCGATTTAAGGTGATTTTCCAATAAGAAAATGCTTCCTATTTTGAATTTTTTCGAATATTTCCTAAACTAAGCGTCGGAGCACATGGCCGTGGAGGAACTTTTGGTAGCTTTTGGCAAGGGCTATCGGATGAAATAATAAGAAAGGCCATCAGAGCGATATTGGATTAATGCGGGCTCATAAACGCACCTGAGAAGTGAAAATTGGTACCTTGCACGCAGGATGCAAGAAATGCTTGAGTGTTAACCATCATCGGTACCAAGTACCTAGGTTATATCGAGTGCGTAGATGGAAGTCGGTACCAAAGGGAAACCTTCCTAGGCTAGGTGCACGCAAGTGAGTATGGATCGATCAGTAGAAAGATGGGAAGCCATAGGAAACCTTCCTAGGCTAGGTGCACGCAAGTGAGTATGGATCGATCAGTAGAAAGATGGGAAGCCATAGGAAACCTTCCTAGGCTAGGTGCACGCAAGTGAGTATGGATCGATCAGTAGAAAGATGGGAAGCCATAGGAAACCTTCCTAGGCTAGGTGCACGCAAGTGAGTATGGATCGATCAGTAGAAAGATGGGAAGCCATAGGAAACCTTCCTAGGCTAGGTGCACGCAAGTGAGTATGGATCGATCAGTAGAAAGATGGGAAGCCATAGGAAACCTTCCTAGGCTAGGTGCACGCAAGTGAGTATGGATCGATCAGTAGAAAGATGGGAAGCCATAGGAAACCTTCCTAGGCTAGGTGCACGCAAGTGAGTATGGATCGATCAGTAGAAAGATGGGAAGCCCAAGGAAACCTTCCTAGGCTAGGTGCACGCAAGTGAGTATGGATCGATCAGTAGAAAGATGGGAAGCCATAGGAAACCTTCCTAGGCTAGGTGCACGCAAGTGAGTATGGATCGATCAGTAGAAAGATGGGAAGCCCAAGGAAACCTTCCTAGGCTAGGTGCACGCAAGTGAGTATGGATCGATCAGTAGAAAGATGGGAAGCCATAGGAAACCTTCCTAGGCTAGGTGCACGCAAGTGAGTATGGATCGATCAGTAGAAAGATGGGAAGCCCAAGGAAACCTTCCTAGGCTAGGTGCACGCAAGTGAGTATGGATCGATCAGTAGAAAGATGGGAAGCCATAGGAAACCTTCCTAGGCTAGGTGCACGCAAGTGAGTATGGATCGATCAGTAGAAAGATGGGAAGCCATAGGAAACCTTCCTAGGCTAGGTGCACGCAAGTGAGTATGGATCGATCAGTAGAAAGATGGGAAGCCCAAGGAAACCTTCCTAGGCTAGGTGCACGCAAGTGAGTATGGATCGATCAGTAGAAAGATGGGAAGCCATAGGAAACCTTCCTAGGCTAGGTGCACGCAAGTGAGTATGGATCGATCAGTAGAAAGATGGGAAGCCATAGGAAACCTTCCTAGGCTAGGTGCACGCAAGTGAGTATGGATCGATCAGTAGAAAGATGGGAAGCCATAGGAAACCTTCCTAGGCTAGGTGCACGCAAGTGAGTATGGATCGAACAGTAGAAAGATGGGAAGCCCAAGGAAACCTTCCTAGGCTAGGTGCACGCAAGTGAGTATGGATCGATCAGTAGAAAGATGGGAAGCCATAGGAAACCTTCCTAGGCTAGGTGCACGCAAGTGAGTATGGATCGATCAGTAGAAAGATGGGAAGCCCAAGGAAACCTTCCTAGGCTAGGTGCACGCAAGTGAGTATGGATCGATCAGTAGAAAGATGGGAAGCCCAAGGAAACCTTCCTAGGCTAGGTGCACGCAAGTGAGTATGGATCGATCAGTAGAAAGATGGGAAGCCCAAGGAAACCTTCCTAGGCTAGGTGCACGCAAGTGAGTATGGATCGATCAGTAGAAAGTGGGAAGCCCAAGGAAACCTTCCTAGGCTAGGTGCACGCAAGTGAGTATGGATCGATCAGTAGAAAGATGGGAAGCCCAAGGAAACCTTCCTAGGCTAGGTGCACGCAAGTGAGTATGGATCGATCAGTAGAAAGATGGGAAGCCCAAGGAAACCTTCCTAGGCTAGGTGCACGCAAGTGAGTATGGATCGATCAGTAGAAAGTGGGAAGCCCAGTACCAAATGCCCTAGTGAAGACCGTAAACGAATATCATGAACCGAGAAGGAGCACCAAATGCCCTAGTGAAGACCGTAAACGAATATCATGAACCGATAAGGAGCACCAAATGCCCTAGTGAAGACCGTAAACGAATATCATGAACCGATAAGGAGCACCAAATGCCCTAGTGAAGACCGTAAACGAATATCATGAACCGAGAAGTAGCAACGAATGCCTGAAAAAGTACCAAGTCCACGGTATAGAGTAACGAGAGTTAACCGCCGTGATGTATGCAATGAGGGCAGCCATTGCATGGGTTCTGGACTTGGTTCGCGAATAACTTTTTTGCTAGACATCGGACAAAGTTGACGTGGAAGAACGAAATGTAGCATTTGGTGCCACCTATCCAAAACTTTTTCAAGATTGAAGATCCGATCGATACAGCCTGAGTTATAGGCAAAAGTTGGTGCAAAATTGAGCATTTTTAATGGTGAAAAATCGGTACTCCTCGAATAGCTCCTGTTGGAAGCATCGGACCACATGGTCGTGGAGGAACATATTGTAGCGCGCGGTGTCAAGTATCGACACCCAAAACCGCATGTCCGATGGACGGAAAATGACCAAGTTATAGTGAAAACTTGGTTGCACCAAATTCCCGAAGAAGTGCAACGAGAAGGTGAATGCGATGGTTGTTCGTCGAATAGCTCCGGCCACAGACATGGTAGCGATTAGTGGTGCATGGAAGAAATCTAGCCACAAGTGCCATCTACCCATGGCCAGAAGAAAGTGTGGCCATATCTTGGATACCGGCGGAGCTATGGGGCAAATACGGGCCAAAAATGGTGCCAGGTGGACCAAAAATCCGACCAAGTGCGCGAGACGCTTTCGTGAATAGCTCCGGCCACAGACATGGTAGCGATTAGTGGTGCATGGAAGAAATCTAGCCACAAGTGCCATCTACCCATGGCCAGAAGAAAGTGTGGCCATATCTTGGATACCGGCGGAGCTATGGGGCAAATATGGGCCAAAAATGGTGCAAGTTGGACCAAAAATCCGACCAAGTGCGCGAGGCGCTTTCGTGAATAGCTCCGGCCACAGACATGGTAGCGATTAGTGGTGCATGGAAGAAATCTAGCCACAAGTGCCATCTACCCATGGCCAGAAGAAAGTGTGGCCATATCTTGGATACCGGCGGAGCTATGGGGCAAATATGGGCCAAAAATGGTGCAAGTTGGACCAAAAATCTGAAAAAGTACCTAGGTAAATGCGATGGTTGTTCGTCGAATAGCTCCGGCCACAGACATGGTAGCGATTAGTGGTGCATGGAAGAAATCTAGCCACAAGTGCCATCTACCCATGGCCAGAAGAAAGTGTGGCCATATCTTGGATACCGGCGGAGCTATGGGGCAAATATGGGCCAAAAATGGTGCCAGGTGGACCAAAAATCCGACCAAGTGCGCGAGGCGCTTTCGTGAATAGCTCCGGCCACAGACATGGTAGCGATTAGTGGTGCATGGAAGAAATCTAGCCACAAGTGCCATCTACCCATGGCCAGAAGAAAGTGTGGCCATATCTTGGATACCGGCGGAGCTATGGGGCAAATATGGGCCAAAAATGGTGCAAGTTGGACCAAAAATCCGAAAAAGTACCTAGGTAAATGCGATGGTTGTTCGTCGAATAGCTCCGGCCACAGACATGGTAGCGATTAGTGGTGCATGGAAGAAATCTAGCCACAAGTGCCATCTACCCATGGCCAGAAGAAAGTGTGGCCATATCTTGGATACCGGCGGAGCTATGGGGCAAATATGGGCCAAAAATGGTGCAAGTTGGACCAAAAATCCGACCAAGTGCGCGAGGCGCTTTCGTGAATAGCTCCGGCCACAGACATGGTAGCGATTAGTGGTGCATGGAAGAAATCTAGCCACAAGTGCCATCTACCCATGGCCAGAAGAAAGTGTGGCCATATCTTGGATACCGGCGGAGCTATGGGGCAAATATGGGCCAAAAATGGTGCAAGTTGGACCAAAAATCTGAAAAAGTACCTAGGTAAATGCGATGGTTGTTCGTCGAATAGCTCCGGCCACAGACATGGTAGCGATTAGTGGTGCATGGAAGAAATCTAGCCACAAGTGCCATCTACCCATGGCCAGAAGAAAGTGTGGCCATATCTTGGATACCGGCGGAGCTATGGGGCAAATATGGGCCAAAAATGGTGCCAGGTGGACCAAAAATCCGACCAAGTGCGCGAGGCGCTTTCGTGAATAGCTCCGGCCACAGACATGGTAGCGATTAGTGGTGCATGGAAGAAATCTAGCCACAAGTGCCATCTACCCATGGCCAGAAGAAAGTGTGGCCATATCTTGGATACCGGCGGAGCTATGGGGCAAATATGGGCCAAAAATGGTGCAAGTTGGACCAAAAATCCGAAAAAGTACCTAGGTAAATGCGATGGTTGTTCGTCGAATAGCTCCGGCCACAGACATGGTAGCGATTAGTGGTGCATGGAAGAAATCTAGCCACAAGTGCCATCTACCCATGGCCAGAAGAAAGTGTGGCCATATCTTGGATACCGGCGGAGCTATGGGGCAAATATGGGCCAAAAATGGTGCAAGTTGGACCAAAAATCCGACCAAGTGCGCGAGGCGCTTTCGTGAATAGCTCCGGCCACAGACATGGTAGCGATTAGTGGTGCATGGAAGAAATCTAGCCACAAGTGCCATCTACCCATGGCCAGAAGAAAGTGTGGCCATATCTTGGATACCGGCGGAGCTATGGGGCAAATACGGGCCAAAAATGGTGCAAGTTAGACCAAAAACCCTAAGTGCGCAAGGTGAATGCAAAGGTTGTTCGTCGAATAGCTCCGGCCACAGACATGGTAGCGATTAGTGGTGCATGGAAGAAATCTAGCCACAAGTGCCATCTACCCATGGCCAGAAGAAAGTGTGGCGCTATCTTGGATACCGGCGGAGCTATGGGGCAAATACGGGCCAAAAATGGGTAAAATTTGACGGTTCAAAGCCAAGGGTAAATTTTTTTATTCCTCTAATAACTTCTAGCACAGACATTGAATCGGTTGGAGATGTATGGATGAAATGTAGCAAACAGTTGGAACTACCCATAAAATCTTAAAGATTGACGATCCAATGTATAGAACCGGAGTAATGTGCGATACTTGGTGAAAAATCGAGTGAAAAATTAACTATAAACTGTTTTTGGCCCATAACTCGAATACTAGACATCGGAAGGGGGGGTCGTAGAACGATTTTTTGTTGCCCTATCGATTCCCTATCGAACGAGCAAAAGTTGTTTTTTTGACCAAAAAGTACCCCCACTCTAGTAAAATTGGCCTGATTTTACTAGTCCCCGGTACCCGTACAGGCAAAATGAGCAAAATGCTCAAGTATGAATGGTTTTTGGCCCATAACTCGAATACTAGACGTCGCAGGGGGGTGTCGTGGAACAATTTTTGGTAGCCCTTGAAATTATCTATCGATTGACATATACTTGATTTTTGGCCAAAAAGTTCCCTAGACTAGTAAAAATCGCATCATTTTACTAGAGTCGGGTACCCTGGACGAAAAACCGCTATAATTGCGGTTTTTGGCTAATAACTCGAATACTAGACGTCGCAGGGGGGTGTCGTGGAACAATTTTTGGTAGCCCTTGAAATTATCTATCGAATGACATATACTTGATTTTTGGCCAAAAAGTTCCCTAGACTAGTAAAAATCGCATCATTTTACTAGAGTCGGGTACCCTGGACGAAAAACCGCTATAGTTGCGGTTTTTGGCTAATAACTCTAATACTAGACGTCGGAGGGGGGTGTCGTGGAACAATTTTTGGTAGCCCTTGAAATTATCTATCGAATGACATATACTTGATTTTTGGCCAAAAAGTTCCCTAGACTAGTAAAAATCGCATCATTTTACTAGAGTCGGGTACCCTGGACGAAAAACCGCTTAAGTTGCGGTTTTTGGCTAATAACTCGAATACTAGACGTCGCAGGGGGGTGTCGTGGAACAATTTTTGGTAGCCCTTGAAATTATCTATCGAATGACATATACTTGATTTTTTGACCAAAAAGTTCCTAGACTAGTAAAAATCGCATCATTTTACTAGAGTCGGGTACCCTGTACGAAAAACCGCTATAGTTGCGGTTTTTGGCCAATAACTCGAATACTAGACGTCGGAGGGGGGTGCCGTAGAACAATTTTTTGTAGCCCTTGAAATTACCTTTCGAATGATATATAGTGGTTTTTTGGTCAAACAGTGACCCCGAGACTAGTAACCCTCCATACACAAAACCGCCTAAAAAGTTTTGGTTTTGCAAAATTTTGAAAAGTGCGTCAAAAAATTTTTTTCAAAAAGTACCAAATCGTGATCAGAACTCACTATAGACCATAAAAAGTGAAATCCGATGGTCATTTGCAACACTTGGTCAATCGAGAAAAATTTCACTTTTTTACTAGAGTCGGGTACCCTGAACGAAAAATCGCTCAAGTGATGGTTTTTGGCCAATAACTCGAATACTAGACGTCGGAGGGGGGTGCCGTAGAACAATTTTTTGTAGCCCTTGAAATTACCTTTCGAATGATATATAGTGGTTTTTTGGTCAAACAGTGACCCCGAGACTAGTAACCCTCCATACACAAAACCGCCTACAAAAACTTTGTTTTGAAAAATTTTGAAAAGTTCAAAAAAATTTTTTTTTCAAAAACTACTAAAACGTGATAAGAACTTACTATAGACCATGAAAAGTGATATCCGATGATAATTTGCAAAAGTTGGTAACTAGTAAAAAATTTCACTTTTTTACTAGAGTCGGTGCAACGAGAAAAAAAAAGTCCGTGATGGAGAAAAATGGCACGTTTTCCACGCCTGTACGCTTTCGTTTTCTATATAGGGGGTAGGTGAGCCAGAAGCATGAATTTGACTGAGTACGTATCTTTATGAATTGGGCCCTTCTAAATCGATTGAGACTACCCCCAGGACGATCGGACGACTGCTTCTGGCTCAAAATGTGGTTTTTAGATTTTGATCGTCAATTATGAGAGAAAAAATCGATTAGAAGTAAAGATACGAAATGCTTGGTCTAAGTTGGGAAACGACTTCGGATATTTGTTGGACGTTGTCGTAGAAGGTCCTAGGACCAAGGAAAAGTGATTTCCAAGTGGATTTATGCACTATTAGTCGATGGTAAGATGTGAAATTAGTAGAACTTACCATACAGTTTGCGAAGTTGAAGCAATCCGTTGGTGAATATGGTACTGTCTGTCCAATTTGGTGGTTCGGAATGAGTGAAACGATGTTGATGATGGATAGACGTTCCGATTGCCCCCGATCGGGGAACATATAGTGGTCTTTAAGGTCCAAGTACCTATGTTTTGGTAAGCAGAACTGAGAGTTAAAGGATGAAAGTCGGCCATTCCTAATATCATCCTATCGGTGGTTCGCGAGTTGTTTGAGGACCGGAGCAGCTCGCGATGAAACGGTCCTAGGGTATTGGTTATCCATCCAAGGAAGAGTAAATGCGATCCTAGATGTGTGTCGTTGGCCGTTCTACCGGTATCGCCTATCGATGAGATATCGACGGGCATGCCTTACTCGAAAGTTGAATTCTAGGATCGATGGTCAAACAGACCTATGAGAGATAAACCAAACTGAACACGTATTGATGTCGGCTTTTCCTATCATTTGATGCCGCAGGTTGTTTAGGGACCGGAGCAACTTGCGGCCGAGACGGTCCCCGGGGGTTTCTTTCTCCAAGGAGTGGAAACTATTAAGCAAGAGTTGTAGCAAGATACGATCCTCTGATGTGTCGTTGGCCGTTCATGCGGTATCGCCTGTCGATGAGATATCGATGGGCATGCCTTACTCTACCGACCTTCTAATTGAGAGTATTAATCAGGGATCGATGGTCAAACAAGACCAATGAGCGATAAACCAAACTGAACACGTATTGATGTCGGCTTTTCCTATCATTTGATGCCGCAGGTTGTTTAGGGACCGGAGCAGCTTGCGGCCGAGACGGTCCCCGGGGGTTTCTTTCTCCAAGGAGAAGAAACGATTAAGCAAAAGTTGTAGCAAGATACGATCCTCTGATGTGTCGTTGGCCGTTCAAGCGGTATCGCCTGTCGATGAGATATCGATGGGCATGCCTTACTCTCCCGACTGGATTACTGAGAGTTTAATCAGGGATCGATGGTCAAACAGACCAATGAGCGATAAACCAAACTGAACACATATTGATGTCGGCATTTCCTATCATTTGTCGCAGGTTGTTTAGGGACCGGAGCAGCTTGCGACCGAGACGGTCCCCGGGGGTTTCTTTCTCTAAGGAGTGGAAACGATTAAGCAAAAGTCGTAGCAATAATCGATCACCTGATGTGTCGTTGGCCGTTCTTGCGGTATCGCCTGTCGATGAGATATCGATGGGCATGCCTTACTCTCCTGACTGTTTAATTGAGAGTTATAATCAGGGATCGATGGTCAAAAAGACCTATGAGCGATAAACCAAACTGAACACATATTGATGTCGGCATTTCCTATCATTTGTCGCAGGTTGTTTGGGGACCGGAGCAGCTTGCGACCGAGACGGTCCCTTCCCGAAAGATGGTGAACCGAGTCGTCTGGCGTAAAAACCGGACGACTCGAAAGGGCTTGACCCTTTCAAGTGAGCGATAATCACATTCTACGCTCAGTTCGACAGCTACAAGGCAATCACTCGCTATGTTCAGAGCTAATACATGCAACATGCCGGCATTGTTTCCACCGACGCATGGATTCAAGACTGGTGCACTTATTAGTTAAACCGTTCGCCTCCGGGTGTTTCGAGTTCAAGTCTGGATGAGGATTGTTCTTGCTGGTAATAGCTTGAGCCCCTGAATAAGGGGTCGAAGCGTACATCTTGAGACCATGTACAACATATTACCAAATCGGCACCATGGGTTCGGGTGCAAGTGATGTAACCGTGAAAGATGTTGAGCAGCCCAACATCGGTTTACACACGCATAATAGGAAGGCAGCGCTGTCGACTGGTCAGTCGTGTAAGAAGTGTGCATTATCGATCACAAATATATTGGTGATCTGTAGGTTGCGCATACACCATGCCCGGTGTAAAGTGCCGTGGTCCCCCCCGGGGGGCTGCATCAAACCGTTCGCCACGCGAACTACCCAATGGAACGAACTCGATGCATTTAATAAGAAGAAGAGATGATAATGAAACACGGTCGATTTAAGAGTTGAAAACGTTGAAATGCCTATAAGCAAGTCTTAAGTTGGTGGTGACCGTTACGCCCCAACAAATTGGTGCCTTACCCTACACCAAAGAGCCATTCAACATGGTTCAAGTGAGCGATAATCACGCTCTACGCTCAGTATGACAGCTGCAAGGCAATCACTCGCTAAGTTCAGAGCTAATACATGCAACACGCCGGCATTGTTTCCACCGACGCATGGATTCAAGACTGGTGCACTTATTAGTTAAACCGTTCGCCTCCGGGTGTTTCGAGTTCAAGTCTGGATGAGGATTGTTCTTGCTGGTAATAGCTTGAGCCCCTGAATAAGGGGCCGAAGCGTACATCTTGAGTAAATGTACAACATATTACCAAATCGGCACCGTGGGTTCTGGTGCAAGTGATGTAACCGTGAAAGATGTTGAGCAGCCCAACATCGGTTTACACACGCATAATAGGAAGGCAGCGCTGTCGACTGGTCAGTCGTGTAAGAAGTGTGCATTATCGATCTCCAATATATGAGCTCAGTATGACAGCCCAATTGGTAATCCTCGGGACCTCCAGAAAGGAAGCTGGATGAGGATTACCAAATCGAAAGTTGATAAGTGTAGTGGTACCACTTAGTCAACTTGTATCCCGAAAGATGGTGGACCGAGTCGTCTGGCGTAAAAACCGGACGACTCGAAAGGGCTTGACCCTTTCAAGTGAGCGATAATCACATTCTACGCTCAGTTCGACAGCTACAAGGCAATCACTCGCTATGTTCAGAGCTAATACATGCAACATGCCGGCATTGTTTCCACCGACGCATGGATTCAAGACTGGTGCACTTATTAGTTAAACCGTTCGCCTCCGGGTGTTTCGAGTTCAAGTCTGGATGAGGATTGATCTTGCTGGTAATAGCTTGAGCCCCTGAATAAGGGGTCGAAGCGTACATCTTGAGACCATGTACAACATATTACCAAATCGGCACCATGGGTTCGGGTGCAAGTGATGTAACCGTGAAAGATGTTGAGCAGCCCAACATCGGTTTACACACGCATAATAGGAAGGCAGCGCTGTCGACTGGTCAGTCGTGTAAGAAGTGTGCATTATCGATCACAAATATATTGGTGATCTGTAGGTTGCGCATACACCATGCCCGGTGTAAAGTGCCGTGGTCCCCCCCGGGGGGCTGCATCAAACCGTTCGCCACGCGAACTACCCAATGGAACGAACTCTATGCATTTAATAAGAAGAAGAGATGATAATGAAACACGGTCGATTTAAGAGTTGAAAACGTTGAAATACCTATAAGCAAGTCTTAAGTTGGTGGTGACCGTTACGCCCCAACAAATTGGTGCCTTACCCTACACCAAAGAGCCATTCAACATGGTTCAAGTGAGCGATAATCACGCTCTACGCTCAGTATGACAGCTGCAAGGCAATCACTCGCTAAGTTCAGAGCTAATACATGCAACACGCCGGCATTGTTTCCACCGACGCATGGATTCAAGACTGGTGCACTTATTAGTTAAACCGTTCGCCTCCGGGTGTTTCGAGTTCAAGTCTGGATGAGGATTGTTCTTGCTGGTAATAGCTTGAGCCCCTGAATAAGGGGCCGAAGCGTACATCTTGAGTAAATGTACAACATATTACCAAATCGGCACCGTGGGTTCTGGTGCAAGTGATGTAACCGTGAAAGATGTTGAGCAGCCCAACATCGGTTTACACACGCATAATAGGAAGGCAGCGCTGTCGACTGGTCAGTCGTGTAAGAAGTGTGCATTATCGATCTCCAATATATGAGCTCAGTATGACAGCCCAATTGGTAATCCTCGGGACCTCCAGAAAGGAAGCTGGATGAGGATTACCAAATCGAAAGTTGATAAGTGTAGTGGTACCACTTAGTCAACTTGTATCCCGAAAGATGGTGGACCGAGTCGTCTGGCGTAAAAACCGGACGACTCGAAAGGGCTTGACCCTTTCAAGTGAGCGATAATCACATTCTACGCTCAGTTCGACAGCTACAAGGCAATCACTCGCTATGTTCAGAGCTAATACATGCAACATGCCGGCATTGTTTCCACCGACGCATGGATTCAAGACTGGTGCACTTATTAGTTAAACCGTTCGCCTCCGGGTGTTTCGAGTTCAAGTCTGGATGAGGATTGATCTTGCTGGTAATAGCTTGAGCCCCTGAATAAGGGGTCGAAGCGTACATCTTGAGACCATGTACAACATATTACCAAATCGGCACCATGGGTTCGGGTGCAAGTGATGTAACCGTGAAAGATGTTGAGCAGCCCAACATCGGTTTACACACGCATAATAGGAAGGCAGCGCTGTCGACTGGTCAGTCGTGTAAGAAGTGTGCATTATCGATCACAAATATATTGGTGATCTGTAGGTTGCGCATACACCATGCCCGGTGTAAAGTGCCGTGGTCCCCCCCGGGGGGCTGCATCAAACCGTTCGCCACGCGAACTACCCAATGGAACGAACTCTATGCATTTAATAAGAAGAAGAGATGATAATGAAACACGGTCGATTTAAGAGTTGAAAACGTTGAAATACCTATAAGCAAGTCTTAAGTTGGTGGTGACCGTTACGCCCCAACAAATTGGTGCCTTACCCTACACCAAAGAGCCATTCAACATGGTTCAAGTGAGCGATAATCACGCTCTACGCTCAGTATGACAGCTGCAAGGCAATCACTCGCTAAGTTCAGAGCTAATACATGCAACACGCCGGCATTGTTTCCACCGACGCATGGATTCAAGACTGGTGCACTTATTAGTTAAACCGTTCGCCTGCGGGTGTTTCGAGTTCAAGTCTGGATGAGGATTGTTCTTGCTGGTAATAGCTTGAGCCCCTGAATAAGGGGCCGAAGCGTACATCTTGAGTAAATGTACAACATATTACCAAATCGGCACCGTGGGTTCTGGTGCAAGTGATGTAACCGTGAAAGATGTTGAGCAGCCCAACATCGGTTTACACACGCATAATAGGAAGGCAGCGCTGTCGACTGGTCAGTCGTGTAAGAAGTGTGCATTATCGATCTCCAATATATGAGCTCAGTATGACAGCCCAATTGGTAATCCTCGGGACCTCCAGAAAGGAAGCTGGATGAGGATTACCAAATCGAAAGTTGATAAGTGTAGTGGTACCACTTAGTCAACTTGTATCCCGAAAGATGGTGAACCGAGTCGTCTGGCGTAAAAACCGGACGACTCGAAAGGGCTTGACCCTTTCAAGTGAGCGATAATCACATTCTACGCTCAGTTCGACAGCTGCAAGGCAATCACTCGCTATGTTCAGAGCTAATACATGCAACATGCCGGCATTGTTTCCACCGACGCATGGATTCAAGACTGGTGCACTTATTAGTAAACCGTTCGCCTCCGGGTGACTCGAGTTCAAGTCTGGATGAGGATTGTTCTTGCTGGTAATAGCTTGAGCCCCTGAATAAGGGGTCGAAGCGTACATCTTGAGACCATGTACAACATATTACCAAATCGGCACCATGGGTTCGGGTGCAAGTGATGTAACCGTGAAAGATGTTGAGCAGCCCAACATCGGTTTACACACGCATAATAGGAAGGCAGCGCTGTCGACTGGTCAGTCGTGTAAGAAGTGTGCATTATCGATCACAAATATATTGGTGATCTGTAGGTTGCGCATACACCATGCCCGGTGTAAAGTGCCGTGGTCCCCCCCGGGGGGCTGCATCAAACCGTTCGCCACGCGAACTACCCAATGGAACGAACTCTATGCATTTAATAAGAAGAAGAGATGATAATGAAACACGGTCGATTTAAGAGTTGAAAACGTTGAAATACCTATAAGCAAGTCTTAAGTTGGTGGTGACCGTTACGCCCCAACAAATTGGTGCCTTACCCTACACCAAAGAGCCATTCAACATGGTTCAAGTGAGCGATAATCACGCTCTACGCTCAGTATGACAGCTGCAAGGCAATCACTCGCTAAGTTCAGAGCTAATACATGCAACACGCCGGCATTGTTTCCACCGACGCATGGATTCAAGACTGGTGCACTTATTAGTTAAACCGTTCGCCTGCGGGTGTTTCGAGTTCAAGTCTGGATGAGGATTGTTCTTGCTGGTAATAGCTTGAGCCCCTGAATAAGGGGCCGAAGCGTACATCTTGAGAGTAAATGTACAACATATTACCAAATCGGCACCGTGGGTTCTGGTGCAAGTGATGTAACCATGAAAGATGTTGAGCAGCCCAACATCGGTTTACACACGCATAAGGGGTTTATTGTTATCTGTAGGTTGCGCATACACCATACCCGGTGTAAAGTGCCGTGGTCCCCCAGGGGGCTGCA
>NW_026045228.1:67500-70000 GCF_943734845.2 Anopheles funestus
ACCATCACTGTGTCTCCGTGCCGAGCTAGATCTCCCCTAGCCGTAAGGCACTTGAACGCCCCTTCGACGACGAGTTGCATGTGTGTGGTATGTGTCAGAATCTGGTGAAGCTTTCTGCATGTGATGTGCCTTGTGTGGATCCGTGGCCATTGCATTGTGTCTGGTGCTTAGATACCCAGACACTTAGAACGCTTGCGCGGAAAGCAAACTCGATCGTTGTACACTTTGATGGGTGACCATCACTGTGTCTCCGTGCCGTGCTAGATCCCCCCTAGCCGTAAGGCACTTTGAACGCCCCTTCGACGACGAGTTACAAGAGTGTGGTATGTGTCAGAATCTGGTGAAGCTTTCTGCATGTGATGTGCCTTGTGTGGATCCGTGGCCATTGCATTGTGTATGGTGTGTAGGTACCCAGACACTTAGAACGCTTGCGCGGAAAGCAAACTCGATCGTTGTACACTTTGATGGGCAACCATCACTGTGTCTCCGTGCCGTGCTAGATCTCCCCTAGCCGTAAGGCACTTTGAACGCCCCTTCGACGACGAGTTACAAGAGTGTGGTATGTGTCATAATCTGGTGAAGCTTTCTGCATGTGATGTGCCTTGTGTGGATCCGTGGCCATTGCATTGTGTCTGGTGTGTAGGTACCCAGACACTTAAGCAAACTCGATCGTTGTACACTGTGATGGGCGAGCATCACTGTGTCTCCGTGCCGTGTAAGAGCTCCCCTGGCCATCAGGCACTTGAAAGGTCCTTCGACGACGAGTTACAATAGTGGTGTGTTAGATACGTCAGGTGATGGTATCTACTGTTGTGCAATACGTATCCGGCCACGGCACGGAACGAACGGGAACTGTGGTGCAGACATACAAAGAGTTAAGCCTATTAGTCATTAACTCTAAGGACGGGGCCATGGGGCGGTACGCAAAGGATACGGATGAGCGAGTATGCAGGCCCAATACTCAATAGCTCGATCCGATCCAAGCACATGAGTTGACTGCGGCGCCAGGTTAACCAATGTGCTAGATTCTATTTGGCCAGTAGAATCTTGTGTCTTATGCGATTTGATACCAAGACACCAGAACGAAAGTTAGTTGAAGAGTTATTAAACTCTTATGAAGTATGGTTGTGCAATCACAACTTATGACTTTAACCTATAAAGTGGATATGGACTTGCAATTATAACATGGAATCTCTACACACCCCATGAGCTCGATCCAATCCACGCACACGAGTTGCCTGAGTAGCGACAGGTATACCGATGTGCAATACGTATCCGGCCACGGCACGGAACGAACGGGAACTGTGGTGCAGACATACAAAGAGTTAAGCCTACTAGTCATTAACTCTAAGGACGGGGCCATGGGGCGGTACGCAAAGGATACGGATGAGCGAGTATGCAGGCCCAATACTCAATAGCTCGATCCGATCCAAGCACATGAGTTGACTGCGGCGCCAGGTTAACCAATGTGCTAGATTCTATTTGGCCAGTAGAATCTTGTGTCTTACGCGATTTGATACCAAGACACCAGAACGAAAGTTAGTTGAAGAGTGATTAAACTCTTATGAAGAATGGTTGTGCAATCACAACTTATGACTTTAACCTATAAAGTGGATATGGACTATCAATTATAACATGGGGCACACACCATGTTCTCGATCCAATCCACGCACACGAGTTGCCTGAGTAGCGACAGGTATACCGATGTGCAATACGTATCCGGCCATAGGCACGGAACGAACAGGAACTGTGGTGCAGACATACAAGGGCCATGGGGCGGTACGCAAAGGATACGGATGAGCGAGTATGCAGGCCCAATACTCAATAGCTCGATCCGATCCAAGCACATGAGTTGACTGCGGCGTCAGGTTAACCGATGTGCTAAGAGAGTTGTTCCTGGGCCTTCAAAGTGACTTCAAAACTATCTTAGCGAATGGTGGCCATGGGCGTAGACATGAGCCACAAGTCACAAGGCCTGGGACTATTGGGTAATAAAGACAACTTAGTCAGAAAGTTAGTCTTTGGACGTACCACCGGGATTGTGTTACATTGGGAACCTTACTATAAAACCCTAGGCAGGGGATCACTCGGCTCATGGATCGATGAAGACCGCAGCTAAATGCGCGTCACAATGTGAACTGCAGGACACATGAACACCGATAAGTTGAACGCATATTGCGCGTCGGACGATTAAACCCGGCCGATGCACACATTCTTGAGTGCCTATCAATTCCTTGATATACAACAAACCAAACTTCAGGGTGGAGCGTGCCACAATAGAACACTATGGCGAGCAGCCCGTCTAGTGTCGTGGGGGAAACACGCTTCCACACTGTGCATAATGGCGTGCTCGGGACCTTTGTTGGGACCGCAGGGCGCTGAAAGTAAAGGGGTGAACCGCATAAATCGCACGCACGTAAACGCGCACACACACAAATAGAGTGAGACGTATCGTAGGATACCGCTAAGAGTACGTTGTGAAACATGGGGAAATTCAATC
>NW_026045228.1:75000-81939 GCF_943734845.2 Anopheles funestus
CAAGTGTCGGCGCTCTCGGACCGAAAATAAGAAGACAACTAAGAAGAAAAAGAGAAAGAAGCTAATAGTGGAAAGTATTCTTCTTCAAAGAAGGAACAAAAATTTTACAAGTGTTGAAAAATTTCCTAAGTCCAAAAAATTTTCTAAGTCCAGAAAATTTTCTAAGTCCCACAAAATGGAACATGATGAAGAAGATACAGAAGTTGAAAATTTTTCTAAGTCCAAAAAATTTTCTAAGTCCAGAAAATTTTCTAAGTCCAAAGTGTTGAAACAATTTCCAAAGGCCCATAGGTTGCACTGAATTTTCCTAAGTTGGCCACAAGTACCCATGAGGTATCGAGAAGGTTCACCCGAAGGACATAATATGTCCCAAAGTACCGATAGAGTACCCACAAATAGCACCGCGTTGGCCTAAGTTGGCCAAAAGTACCGATAGAGTACCCACAAATAGCACTGAGTTGGCCTAAGTTGGCCAAAAGTACCGATAGAGTACCCACAAATAGCACCCAGTTGGCCTAAGTTGGCCAAAAGTACCGATAGAGCACCCAAAAGTAGCACCCAATTGGCCTATGTTGGCCAAAAGTACCGATAGAGTACCCACAAATAGCACCCAGTTGGCCTAAGTTGGCCAAAAGTACCGATAGAGCACCCACAAGTAGCACCCAATTGGCCTATGTTGGCCAAAAGTACCGATAGAGTACCCACAAATAGCACCGAATGGGCCTAAGTTGGCCAAAAGTACCGATAGAGTACCCACAAATAGCACCGCGTTGGCCTAAGTTGGCCAAAAGTACCGATAGAGTACCCACAAGTAGCACTGAGTTGGCCTAAGTTGGCCAAAAGTACTGATAGAGTACCCACAAATAGCACCGAATGGGCCTAACATGGCCAAAAGTACCGATAGAGTACCCACAAATAGCACCGAATGGGCCTAACATGGCCAAAAGTACCGATAGAGCACCCACATATAGCACCCCATTGGCCTAAGTTGGCCAAAAGTACCGATAGAGTACCCACAAAGAGCACCCAATTGGCCTAAGTTGGCCAAAAGTACCGCCAAGTAGCACCATAGAGGCCCGAGTAGAGCGAAATGTGGGCCAAATTGAACATTTGAAAATTTTTACAAGTCCAGAAAATTTTCTAAGTCCAGAAAATTTTCTAAGTCCAAAGAGTTGGACAAATTTCCTTAGGCCCAAAGGTTGCACTGAATGTTCCTAAGTTGGCCATCAGTACCCATGAAGTATAGCGAAGGTTCACCCGAAAGACACAATACGCCCTAAAGTACCCACAGAGTACCCACAAGTTGCACCCAATTGGCCTAAGTTGGCCAGAAGTACCGACAAGTACCACCATAGAAGCCCGAGTAGAGCGAAATGTGGGCCAAAGTACCGAGTAGTTGCAACAAATGCCCAAATGGATACCAAAATGTGGTACCAAGCACCTAACTGTTGCAACAAATGCTAGCTTTCTGAGCAAAAGCTGTGGACCAATTTCGTAGAAGAACCGCCTAGGCGAAAAGGCAAAAATCGCCGAAGCTGGCCCGCTCGCAGAGCTCGCGGGCCAGGAGATACTCATAGGGCGATTTACTAGAGTGGGGAACTTGAGAATTTTTGTGTCCGAGACTTTGGGCAACTTCGCGGCCGCCCCCTTAAAGTAAAAGATTTTCTCTGGGTGCCTAAAATTCGCAATTCCCGCAAAGTCGGGAAGACGTTAAAGTTTTTGCCCAAAAAATGGCCATCGATTTAAGGTGATTTTCCAATAAGAAAATGCTTCCTATTTTGAATTTTTTCGAATATTTCCTAAACTAAGCGTCGGAGCACATGGCCGTGGAGGAACTTTTGGTAGCTTTTGGCAAGGGCTATCGGATGAAATAATGCGAAAGGCCATCGGAGCGATATTGGATTAATGCGGGCCCATAAACGTACCTAAGAAGTGAAAATTGGTACCTTGCACGCAGGATGCAAGAAATGCTTGAGTGTTAACCATCATCGGTACCAAGTACCTAGGTTATATCGAGTGCGTAGATGGAAGTCGGTACCAAAGGGAAACCTTCCTAGGCTAGGTGCACGCAAGTGAGTATGGATCGATCAGTAGAAAGATGGGAAGCCATAGGAAACCTTCCTAGGCTAGGTGCACGCAAGTGAGTATGGATCGATCAGTAGAAAGATGGGAAGCCATAGGAAACCTTCCTAGGCTAGGTGCACGCAAGTGAGTATGGATCGATCAGTAGAAAGATGGGAAGCCATAGGAAACCTTCCTAGGCTAGGTGCACGCAAGTGAGTATGGATCGATCAGTAGAAAGATGGGAAGCCATAGGAAACCTTCCTAGGCTAGGTGCACGCAAGTGAGTATGGATCGATCAGTAGAAAGATGGGAAGCCATAGGAAACCTTCCTAGGCTAGGTGCACGCAAGTGAGTATGGATCGATCAGTAGAAAGATGGGAAGCCATAGGAAACCTTCCTAGGCTAGGTGCACGCAAGTGAGTATGGATCGATCAGTAGAAAGATGGGAAGCCCAAGGAAACCTTCCTAGGCTAGGTGCACGCAAGTGAGTATGGATCGATCAGTAGAAAGATGGGAAGCCATAGGAAACCTTCCTAGGCTAGGTGCACGCAAGTGAGTATGGATCGATCAGTAGAAAGATGGGAAGCCCAAGGAAACCTTCCTAGGCTAGGTGCACGCAAGTGAGTATGGATCGATCAGTAGAAAGATGGGAAGCCATAGGAAACCTTCCTAGGCTAGGTGCACGCAAGTGAGTATGGATCGATCAGTAGAAAGATGGGAAGCCCAAGGAAACCTTCCTAGGCTAGGTGCACGCAAGTGAGTATGGATCGATCAGTAGAAAGATGGGAAGCCATAGGAAACCTTCCTAGGCTAGGTGCACGCAAGTGAGTATGGATCGATCAGTAGAAAGATGGGAAGCCATAGGAAACCTTCCTAGGCTAGGTGCACGCAAGTGAGTATGGATCGATCAGTAGAAAGATGGGAAGCCCAAGGAAACCTTCCTAGGCTAGGTGCACGCAAGTGAGTATGGATCGATCAGTAGAAAGATGGGAAGCCATAGGAAACCTTCCTAGGCTAGGTGCACGCAAGTGAGTATGGATCGATCAGTAGAAAGATGGGAAGCCATAGGAAACCTTCCTAGGCTAGGTGCACGCAAGTGAGTATGGATCGATCAGTAGAAAGATGGGAAGCCATAGGAAACCTTCCTAGGCTAGGTGCACGCAAGTGAGTATGGATCGAACAGTAGAAAGATGGGAAGCCCAAGGAAACCTTCCTAGGCTAGGTGCACGCAAGTGAGTATGGATCGATCAGTAGAAAGATGGGAAGCCATAGGAAACCTTCCTAGGCTAGGTGCACGCAAGTGAGTATGGATCGATCAGTAGAAAGATGGGAAGCCCAAGGAAACCTTCCTAGGCTAGGTGCACGCAAGTGAGTATGGATCGATCAGTAGAAAGATGGGAAGCCCAAGGAAACCTTCCTAGGCTAGGTGCACGCAAGTGAGTATGGATCGATCAGTAGAAAGATGGGAAGCCCAAGGAAACCTTCCTAGGCTAGGTGCACGCAAGTGAGTATGGATCGATCAGTAGAAAGTGGGAAGCCCAAGGAAACCTTCCTAGGCTAGGTGCACGCAAGTGAGTATGGATCGATCAGTAGAAAGATGGGAAGCCCAAGGAAACCTTCCTAGGCTAGGTGCACGCAAGTGAGTATGGATCGATCAGTAGAAAGATGGGAAGCCCAAGGAAACCTTCCTAGGCTAGGTGCACGCAAGTGAGTATGGATCGATCAGTAGAAAGTGGGAAGCCCAGTACCAAATGCCCTAGTGAAGACCGTAAACGAATATCATGAACCGAGAAGGAGCACCAAATGCCCTAGTGAAGACCGTAAACGAATATCATGAACCGATAAGGAGCACCAAATGCCCTAGTGAAGACCGTAAACGAATATCATGAACCGATAAGGAGCACCAAATGCCCTAGTGAAGACCGTAAACGAATATCATGAACCGAGAAGTAGCAACGAATGCCTGAAAAAGTACCAAGTCCACGGTATAGAGTAACGAGAGTTAACCGCCGTGATGTATGCAATGAGGGCAGCCATTGCATGGGTTCTGGACTTGGTTCGCGAATAACTTTTTTGCTAGACATCGGACAAAGTTGACGTGGAAGAACGAAATGTAGCATTTGGTGCCACCTATCCAAAACTTTTTCAAGATTGAAGATCCGATCGATACAGCCTGAGTTATAGGCAAAAGTTGGTGCAAAATTGAGCATTTTTAATGGTGAAAAATCGGTACTCCTCGAATAGCTCCTGTTGGAAGCATCGGACCACATGGTCGTGGAGGAACATATTGTAGCGCGCGGTGTCAAGTATCGACACCCAAAACCGCATGTCCGATGGACGGAAAATGACCAAGTTATAGTGAAAACTTGGTTGCACCAAATTCCCGAAGAAGTGCAACGAGAAGGTGAATGCGATGGTTGTTCGTCGAATAGCTCCGGCCACAGACATGGTAGCGATTAGTGGTGCATGGAAGAAATCTAGCCACAAGTGCCATCTACCCATGGCCAGAAGAAAGTGTGGCCATATCTTGGATACCGGCGGAGCTATGGGGCAAATATGGGCCAAAAATGGTGCAAGTTGGACCAAAAATCTGAAAAAGTACCTAGGTAAATGCGATGGTTGTTCGTCGAATAGCTCCGGCCACAGACATGGTAGCGATTAGTGGTGCATGGAAGAAATCTAGCCACAAGTGCCATCTACCCATGGCCAGAAGAAAGTGTGGCCATATCTTGGATACCGGCGGAGCTATGGGGCAAATATGGGCCAAAAATGGTGCCAGGTGGACCAAAAATCCGACCAAGTGCGCGAGGCGCTTTCGTGAATAGCTCCGGCCACAGACATGGTAGCGATTAGTGGTGCATGGAAGAAATCTAGCCACAAGTGCCATCTACCCATGGCCAGAAGAAAGTGTGGCCATATCTTGGATACCGGCGGAGCTATGGGGCAAATATGGGCCAAAAATGGTGCAAGTTGGACCAAAAATCCGAAAAAGTACCTAGGTAAATGCGATGGTTGTTCGTCGAATAGCTCCGGCCACAGACATGGTAGCGATTAGTGGTGCATGGAAGAAATCTAGCCACAAGTGCCATCTACCCATGGCCAGAAGAAAGTGTGGCCATATCTTGGATACCGGCGGAGCTATGGGGCAAATATGGGCCAAAAATGGTGCAAGTTGGACCAAAAATCCGACCAAGTGCGCGAGGCGCTTTCGTGAATAGCTCCGGCCACAGACATGGTAGCGATTAGTGGTGCATGGAAGAAATCTAGCCACAAGTGCCATCTACCCATGGCCAGAAGAAAGTGTGGCCATATCTTGGATACCGGCGGAGCTATGGGGCAAATACGGGCCAAAAATGGTGCAAGTTAGACCAAAAACCCTAAGTGCGCAAGGTGAATGCAAAGGTTGTTCGTCGAATAGCTCCGGCCACAGACATGGTAGCGATTAGTGGTGCATGGAAGAAATCTAGCCACAAGTGCCATCTACCCATGGCCAGAAGAAAGTGTGGCGCTATCTTGGATACCGGCGGAGCTATGGGGCAAATACGGGCCAAAAATGGGTAAAATTTGACGGTTCAAAGCCAAGGGTAAATTTTTTTATTCCTCTAATAACTTCTAGCACAGACATTGAATCGGTTGGAGATGTATGGATGAAATGTAGCAAACAGTTGGAACTACCCATAAAATCTTAAAGATTGACGATCCAATGTATAGAACCGGAGTAATGTGCGATACTTGGTGAAAAATCGAGTGAAAAATTAACTATAAACTGTTTTTGGCCCATAACTCGAATACTAGACATCGGAAGGGGGGGTCGTAGAACGATTTTTTGTTGCCCTATCGATTCCCTATCGAACGAGCAAAAGTTGTTTTTTTGACCAAAAAGTACCCCCACTCTAGTAAAATTGGCCTGATTTTACTAGTCCCCGGTACCCGTACAGGCAAAATGAGCAAAATGCTCAAGTATGAATGGTTTTTGGCCCATAACTCGAATACTAGACGTCGCAGGGGGGTGTCGTGGAACAATTTTTGGTAGCCCTTGAAATTATCTATCGATTGACATATACTTGATTTTTGGCCAAAAAGTTCCCTAGACTAGTAAAAATCGCATCATTTTACTAGAGTCGGGTACCCTGGACGAAAAACCGCTATAATTGCGGTTTTTGGCTAATAACTCGAATACTAGACGTCGCAGGGGGGTGTCGTGGAACAATTTTTGGTAGCCCTTGAAATTATCTATCGAATGACATATACTTGATTTTTGGCCAAAAAGTTCCCTAGACTAGTAAAAATCGCATCATTTTACTAGAGTCGGGTACCCTGGACGAAAAACCGCTATAGTTGCGGTTTTTGGCTAATAACTCTAATACTAGACGTCGGAGGGGGGTGTCGTGGAACAATTTTTGGTAGCCCTTGAAATTATCTATCGAATGACATATACTTGATTTTTGGCCAAAAAGTTCCCTAGACTAGTAAAAATCGCATCATTTTACTAGAGTCGGGTACCCTGGACGAAAAACCGCTTAAGTTGCGGTTTTTGGCTAATAACTCGAATACTAGACGTCGCAGGGGGGTGTCGTGGAACAATTTTTGGTAGCCCTTGAAATTATCTATCGAATGACATATACTTGATTTTTTGACCAAAAAGTTCCTAGACTAGTAAAAATCGCATCATTTTACTAGAGTCGGGTACCCTGTACGAAAAACCGCTATAGTTGCGGTTTTTGGCCAATAACTCGAATACTAGACGTCGGAGGGGGGTGCCGTAGAACAATTTTTTGTAGCCCTTGAAATTACCTTTCGAATGATATATAGTGGTTTTTTGGTCAAACAGTGACCCCGAGACTAGTAACCCTCCATACACAAAACCGCCTAAAA
>NW_026045229.1:0-10000 GCF_943734845.2 Anopheles funestus
GATACCGGTAGAACGGCCAACGACACACATCTAGGATCGCATTTACTCTTCCTTGGATGGATAACCAATACCCTAGGACCGTTTCATCGCGAGCTGCTCCGGTCCTCAAACAACTCGCGAACCACCGATAGGATGATATTAGGAATGGCCGACTTTCATCCTTTAACTCTCAGTTCTGCTTACCAAAACATAGGTACTTGGACCTTAAAGACCACTATATGTTCCCCGATCGGGGGCAATCGGAACGTCTATCCATCATCAACATCGTTTCACTCATTCCGAACCACCAAATTGGACAGACAGTACCATATTCACCAACCGATTGCTTCAACTTCGCAAACTGTATGGTAAGTTCTACTAATTTCACATCTTACCATCGACTAATAGTGCATAAATCCACTTGGAAATCACTTTTCCTTGGTCCTCGGACCTTCTACGACAACGTCCAACAAATATCCGAAGTCGTTTCCCAACTTAGACCAAGCATTTCGTATCTTTACTTCTAATCGATTTTTTCTCTCATAATTGACGATCAAAATCTAAAAACCACATTTTGAGCCAGAAGCAGTCGTCCGATCGTCCTGGGGGTAGTCTCAATCGATTTAGAAGGGCCCAATTCATAAAGATACGTACTCAGTCAAATTCATGCTTCTGGCTCACCTACCCCCTATATAGAAAACGAAAGCGTACAGGCGTGGAAAACGTGCCATTTTTCTCCATCACGGACTTTTTTTTTCTCGTTGCACCGACTCTAGTAAAAAAGTGAAATTTTTTACTAGTTACCAACTTTTGCAAATTATCATCGGATATCACTTTTCATGGTCTATAGTAAGTTCTTATCACGTTTTAGTAGTTTTTGAAAAAAAAATTTTTTTGAACTTTTCAAAATTTTTCAAAACAAAGTTTTTGTAGGCGGTTTTGTGTATGGAGGGTTACTAGTCTCGGGGTCACTGTTTGACCAAAAAACCACTATATATCATTCGAAAGGTAATTTCAAGGGCTACAAAAAATTGTTCTACGGCACCCCCCTCCGACGTCTAGTATTCGAGTTATTGGCCAAAAACCATCACTTGAGCGATTTTTCGTTCAGGGTACCCGACTCTAGTAAAAAAGTGAAATTTTTCTCGATTGACCAAGTGTTGCAAATGACCATCGGATTTCACTTTTTATGGTCTATAGTGAGTTCTGATCACGATTTGGTACTTTTTGAAAAAATTTTTTTGACGCACTTTTCAAAATTTTGCAAAACCAAAACTTTTTAGGCGGTTTTGTGTATGGAGGGTTACTAGTCTCGGGGTCACTGTTTGACCAAAAAACCACTATATATCATTCGAAAGGTAATTTCAAGGGCTACAAAAAATTGTTCTACGGCACCCCCCTCCGACGTCTAGTATTCGAGTTATTGGCCAAAAACCGCAACTATAGCGGTTTTTCGTACAGGGTACCCGACTCTAGTAAAATGATGCGATTTTTACTAGTCTAGGAACTTTTTGGTCAAAAAATCAAGTATATGTCATTCGATAGATAATTTCAAGGGCTACCAAAAATTGTTCCACGACACCCCCCTGCGACGTCTAGTATTCGAGTTATTAGCCAAAAACCGCAACTTAAGCGGTTTTTCGTCCAGGGTACCCGACTCTAGTAAAATGATGCGATTTTTACTAGTCTAGGGAACTTTTTGGCCAAAAATCAAGTATATGTCATTCGATAGATAATTTCAAGGGCTACCAAAAATTGTTCCACGACACCCCCCTGCGACGTCTAGTATTAGAGTTATTAGCCAAAAACCGCAACTATAGCGGTTTTTCGTCCAGGGTACCCGACTCTAGTAAAATGATGCGATTTTTACTAGTCTAGGGAACTTTTTGGCCAAAAATCAAGTATATGTCATTCGATAGATAATTTCAAGGGCTACCAAAAATTGTTCCACGACACCCCCCTGCGACGTCTAGTATTCGAGTTATTAGCCAAAAACCGCAACTTGAGCGGTTTTTCGTCCAGGGTACCCGACTCTAGTAAAATGATGCGATTTTTACTAGTCTAGGGAACTTTTTGGCCAAAAAATCAAGTATATGTCAATCGATAGATAATTTCAAGGGCTACCAAAAATTGTTCTAAGACACCCCCCTGCGACGTCTAGTATTCGAGTTATGGGCCAAAAACCATTCATACTTGAGCATTTTGCTCATTTTGCCTGTACGGGTACCGAGGACTAGTAAAATCAGGCCAATTTTACTAGAGTAGGGGTCCTTTTTGGTCAAAAAAACAACTTTTGCTCGTTCGATAGGGAATCGATAGGGCAACAAAAAATCGTTCTACGACCCCCCCTTCCGATGTCTAGTATTCGAGTTATGGGCCAAAAACAGTTTATAGTTAATTTTTCACTCGATTTTACACCAAGTATCGCACATTACTCCGGTTCTATACATTGGATCGTCAATCTTTAAGATTTTATGGGTAGTTCCAACTGTTTGCTGCATTTCATCCATACATCACCAACCGATTCAATGTCTGTGCTAGAAGTTATTAGAGGAATAAAAAAATTTACCCTTGGCTTTGGACCGTACAAGTTTACCCATTTTTGGCCCGTATTTGCCCCATAGCTCCGCCGGTATCCAAGATATCGCCACACTTTCTTCTGGCCATGGCTAGATGGCACTTGTGGCTAGATTTCTTTCATGCACCACTAATCGCTACCATGTCTGTGGCCGGAGCTATTCACGAAAGCGCCTCGCGCACTTGGTCGGATTTTTGGTCCAACTTCACCATTTTTGGCCCATATTTGCACCATAGCTCCGCCGGTATCCAAGATATGGCCACACTTTCTTCTGGCCATGGCTAGATGGCACTTGTGGCTAGATTTCTTCCATGCACCACTAATCGCTACCATGTCTGTGGCCGGAGCTATTCGACGAACAACCATCACATTTACCTAGGTACTTTTTCGGATTTTTGGTCCAACTTGCACCATTTTTGGCCCATATTTGCCCCATAGCTCCGCCGGTATCCAAGATATGGCCACACTTTCTTCTGGCCATGGGTAGATGGCACTTGTGGCTAGATTTCTTCCATGCACCACTAATCGCTACCATGTCTGTGGCCGGAGCTATTCACGAAAGCGCCTCGCGCACTTGGTCGGATTTTTGGTCCAACTTGCACCATTTTTGGCCCATATTTGCCCCATAGCTCCGCCGGTATCCAAGATATGGCCACACTTTCTTCTGGCCATGGGTAGATGGCACTTGTGGCTAGATTTCTTCCATGCACCACTAATCGCTACCATGTCTGTGGCCGGAGCTATTCACGAAAGCGCCTCGCGCACTTGGTCGGATTTTTGGTCCAACTTGCACCATTTTTGGCCCATATTTGCCCCATAGCTCCGCCGGTATCCAAGATATGGCCACACTTTCTTTTGGCCATGGGTAGATGGCACTTGTGGCTAGATTTCTTCCATGCACCACTAATCGCTACCATGTCTGTGGCCGGAGCTATTCACGAAAGCGCCTCGCGCACTTGGTCGGATTTTTGGTCCAACTTGCACCATTTTTGGCCCATATTTGCCCCATAGCTCCGCCGGTATCCAAGATATCGCCACACTTTCTTCTGGCCATGGCTAGATGGCACTTGTGGCTAGATTTCTTCCATGCACCACTAATCGCTACCATGTCTGTGGCCGGAGCTATTCACGAAAGCGCCTCGCGCACTTGGTCGGATTTTTGGTCCAACTTCACCATTTTTGGCCCATATTTGCACCATAGCTCCGCCGGTATCCAAGATATGGCCACACTTTCTTCTGGCCATGGCTAGATGGCACTTGTGGCTAGATTTCTTCCATGCACCACTAATCGCTACCATGTCTGTGGCCGGAGCTATTCGACGAACAACCATCACATTTACCTAGGTACTTTTTCGGATTTTTGGTCCAACTTGCACCATTTTTGGCCCATATTTGCCCCATAGCTCCGCCGGTATCCAAGATATGGCCACACTTTCTTCTGGCCATGGGTAGATGGCACTTGTGGCTAGATTTCTTCCATGCACCACTAATCGCTACCATGTCTGTGGCCGGAGCTATTCACGAAAGCGCCTCGCGCACTTGGTCGGATTTTTGGTCCAACTTGCACCATTTTTGGCCCATATTTGCCCCATAGCTCCGCCGGTATCCAAGATATGGCCACACTTTCTTCTGGCCATGGGTAGATGGCACTTGTGGCTAGATTTCTTCCATGCACCACTAATCGCTACCATGTCTGTGGCCGGAGCTATTCACGAAAGCGCCTCGCGCACTTGGTCGGATTTTTGGTCCAACTTGCACCATTTTTGGCCCATATTTGCCCCATAGCTCCGCCGGTATCCAAGATATGGCCACACTTTCTTCTGGCCATGGGTAGATGGCACTTGTGGCTAGATTTCTTCCATGCACCACTAATCGCTACCATGTCTGTGGCCGGAGCTATTCACGAAAGCGCCTCGCGCACTTGGTCGGATTTTTGGTCCAACTTGCACCATTTTTGGCCCATATTTGCCCCATAGCTCCGCCGGTATCCAAGATATGGCCACACTTTCTTCTGGCCATGGGTAGATGGCACTTGTGGCTAGATTTCTTCCATGCACCACTAATCGCTACCATGTCTGTGGCCGGAGCTATTCGACGAACAACCTGCGCATTTACCTAGGTACTTTTTCGGATTTTTGGTCCAACTTGCACCATTTTTGGCCCATATTTGCCCCATAGCTCCGCCGGTATCCAAGATATGACCACACTTTCTTCTGGCCATGGGTAGATGGCACTTGTGGCTAGATTTCTTCCATGCACCACTAATCGCTACCATGTCTGTGGCCGGAGCTATTCACGAAAGCGTCTCGCGCACTTGGTCGGATTTTTGGTCCAACTTGCACCATTTTTGGCCCGTATTTGCACCATAGCTCCGCCGGTATCCAAGATATGGCCACACTTTCTTCTGGCCATGGGTAGATGGCACTTGTGGCTAGATTTCTTCCATGCACCACTAATCGCTACCATGTCTGTGGCCGGAGCTATTCACGAAAGCGCCTCGCGCACTTGGTCGGATTTTTGGTCCAACTTCACCATTTTTGGCCCATATTTGCACCATAGCTCCGCCGGTATCCAAGATATGGCCACACTTTCTTCTGGCCATGGGTAGATGGCACTTGTGGCTAGATTTCTTCCATGCACCACTAATCGCTACCATGTCTGTGGCCGGAGCTATTCGACGAACAACCATCGCATTTACCTAGGTACTTTTTCGGATTTTTGGTCCAACTTGCACCATTTTTGGCCCATATTTGCCCCATAGCTCCGCCGGTATCCAAGATATGGCCACACTTTCTTCTGGCCATGGGTAGATGGCACTTGTGGCTAGATTTCTTCCATGCACCACTAATCGCTACCATGTCTGTGGCCGGAGCTATTCACGAAAGCGTCTCGCGCACTTGGTCGGATTTTTGGTCCAACTTGCACCATTTTTGGCCCGTATTTGCACCATAGCTCCGCCGGTATCCAAGATATGGCCACACTTTCTTCTGGCCATGGGTAGATGGCACTTGTGGCTAGATTTCTTCCATGCACCACTAATCGCTACCATGTCTGTGGCCGGAGCTATTCACGAAAGCGCCTCGCGCACTTGATCGGATTTTTGGTCCAACTTCACCATTTTTGGCCCATATTTGCACCATAGCTCCGCCGGTATCCAAGATATGGCCACACTTTCTTCTGGCCATGGGTAGATGGCACTTGTGGCTAGATTTCTTCCATGCACCACTAATCGCTACCATGTCTGTGGCCGGAGCTATTCGACGAACAACCATCGCATTTACCTAGGTACTTTTTCGGATTTTTGGTCCAACTTGCACCATTTTTGGCCCATATTTGCCCCATAGCTCCGCCGGTATCCAAGATATGGCCACACTTTCTTCTGGCCATGGGTAGATGGCACTTGTGGCTAGATTTCTTCCATGCACCACTAATCGCTACCATGTCTGTGGCCGGAGCTATTCGACGAACAACCATCGCATTCACCTTCTCGTTGCACTTCTTCGGGAATTTGGTGCAACCAAGTTTTCACTATAACTTGGTCATTTTCCGTCCATCGGACATGCGGTTTTGGGTGTCGATACTTGACACCGCGCGCTACAATATGTTCCTCCACGACCATGTGGTCCGATGCTTCCAACAGGAGCTATTCGAGGAGTACCGATTTTTCACCATTAAAAATGCTCGTTTTTGCACCAACTTTTGCCTATAACTCAGGCTGTATCGATCGGATCTTCAATCTTGAAAAAGTTTTGGATAGGTGGCATCAAATGCTACATTTCGTTCTTCCACGTCAACTTTGTCCGATGTCTAGCAAAAAAGTTATTCGCGAACCAAGTCCAGAACCCATGCAATGGCTGCCCTCATTGCATACATCACGGCGGTTAACTCTCGTTACTCTATACCGTGGACTTGGTACTTTTTCAGGCATTCGTTGCTACTTCTCGGTTCATGATATTCGTTTACGGTCTTCACTAGGGCATTCGTTGCTACTTCTCGGTTCATGATATTCGTTTACGGTCTTCACTAGGGCATTTGGTGCTCCTTATCGGTTCATGATATTCGTTTACGGTCTTCACTAGGGCATTTGGTGCTCCTTATCGGTTCATGATATTCGTTTACGGTCTTCACTAGGGCATTTGGTAATGGGCTTCCCACTTTCTACTGATCGATCCATACTCACTTGCGTGCACCCAGCCTAGGAAGGTTTCCTATGGCTTCCCATCTTTCTACTGATCGATCCATACTCACTTGCGTGCACCTAGCCTAGGAAGGTTTCCTTGGGCTTCCCATCTTTCTACTGATCGATCCATACTCACTTGCGTGCACCTAGCCTAGGAAGGTTTCCTATGGCTTCCCATCTTTCTACTGATCGATCCATACTCACTTGCGTGCACCTAGCCTAGGAAGGTTTCCTTGGGCTTCCCATCTTTCTACTGATCGATCCATACTCACTTGCGTGCACCTAGCCTAGGAAGGTTTCCTATGGCTTCCCATATTTCTACTGATCGATCCATACTCACTTGCGTGCACCTAGCCTAGGAAGGTTTCCTATGGCTTCCCATCTTTCTACTGATCGATCCATACTCACTTGCGTGCACCTAGCCTAGGAAGGTTTCCTATGGCTTCCCATCTTTCTACTGATCGATCCATACTCACTTGCGTGCACCTAGCCTAGGAAGGTTTCCTTGGGCTTCCCATCTTTCTACTGATCGATCCATACTCACTTGCGTGCACCTAGCCTAGGAAGGTTTCCTATGGCTTCCCATCTTTCTACTGATCGATCCATACTCACTTGCGTGCACCTAGCCTAGGAAGGTTTCCTATGGCTTCCCATCTTTCTACTGATCGATCCATACTCACTTGCGTGCACCTAGCCTAGGAAGGTTTCCCTTTGGTACCGACTTCCATCTACGCACTCGATATAACCTAGGTACTTGGTACCGATGATGGTTAACACTCAAGCATTTCTTGCATCCTGCGTGCAAGGTACCAATTTTCACTTCTTAGGTACGTTTATGGGCCCGCATTTATCCAATATCGCTCCGATGGCCTTTCGCATTATTTCATCCGATAGCCCTTGCCAAAAGCTACCAAAAGTTCCTCCACGGCCATGTGCTCCGACGCTTAGTTTAGGAAATATTCGAAAAAATTCATCTTAGGAAAAATTTTCTTATTGGAAAATCACCTTAAATCGATGGCCATTTTTTGGGCAAAAACTTTAACGTCTTCCCGACTTTGCGGGAATTGCGAATTTTAGGCACCCAGAGAAAATCTTTTACTTTAAGGGGGCGGCCGCGAAGTTGCCCAAAGTCTCGGACACAAAAATTCTCAAGTTCCCCACTCTAGTAAATCGCCCTATGAGTATCTCCTGGCCCGCGAGCTCTGCGAGCGGGCCAGCTTCGGCGATTTTTGCCTTTTCGCCTAGGCGGTTCTTCTACGAAATTGGTCCACAGCTTTTGCTCAGAAAGCTAGCATTTGTTGCAACAGTTAGGTACTTGGTACCACATTTTGGTATCCATTTGGGCATTTGTGGCAACTACTCGGTACTTTGGCCCACATTTCGCTCTACTCGGGCTTCTATGGTGGTACTTGTCGGTACTTCTGGCCAACTTAGGCCAATTGGGTGCAACTTGTGGGTACTCTGTGGGTACTTTAGGGCGTATTGTGTCTTTCGGGTGAACCTTCGCTATACTTCATGGGTACTGATGGCCAACTTAGGAACATTCAGTGCAACCTTTGGGCCTAAGGAAATTTGTCCAACTCTTTGGACTTAGAAAATTTTCTGGACTTAGAAAATTTTCTGGACTTGTAAAAATTTTCAAATGTTCAATTTGGCCCACATTTCGCTCTACTCGGGCCTCTATGGTGCTACTTGGCGGTACTTTTGGCCAACTTAGGCCAATTGGGTGCTCTTTGTGGATACTCTATCGGTACTTTTGGCCAACTTAGGCCAATGGGGTGCTATATGTGGGTGCTCTATCGGTACTTTTGGCCATGTTAGGCCCATTCGGTGCTATATGTGGGTGCTCTATCGGTACTTTTGGCCATGTTAGGCCCACTCGGTGCTATTTGTGGGTACTCTATCGGTACTTTTGGCCAACTTAGGCCAATTGGGTGCTGCTTATGGGTACTCTATCGGTACTTTTGGCCAACTTAGGCCAACTCAGTGCTTCTTGTGGGTGCTCTATCGGTACTTTTGGCCAACTTAGGCCCATTCGGTGCTATTTGTGGGTACTCTATCGGTACTTTTGGCCATCTTAGGCCAACTCAGTGCTACTTGTGGGTACTCTATCGGTACTTTTGGCCAACTTAGGCCAACTCAGTGCTTCTTGTGGGTACTCTATCGGTACTTTTGGCCATGTTAGGCCCATTGGGTGCTATTTGTGGGTACTCTATCGGTACTTTTGGCCAACTTAGGCCAATTGGGTGCTGCTTATGGGTACTCTATCGGTACTTTTGGCCAACTTAGGCCAACTCAGTGCTTCTTGTGGGTGCTCTATCGGTACTTTTGGCCAACTTAGGCCCATTCGGTGCTATTTGTGGGTACTCTATCGGTACTTTTGGCCATCTTAGGCCAACTCAGTGCTACTTGTGGGTACTCTATCGGTACTTTTGGCCAACTTAGGCCAACTCAGTGCTTCTTGTGGGTACTCTATCGGTACTTTTGGCCAACTTAGGCCAACTGGGTGCTATTTGTGGGTACTCTATCGGTACTTTTGGCCAACTTAGGCCAATTGGGTGCTACTTGTGGGTGCTCTATCGGTACTTTTGGCCAACTTAGGCCAACGCGGTGCTATTTGTGGGTACTCTATCGGTACTTTGGGACATATTATGTCCTTCGGGTGAACCTTCTCGATACCTCATGGGTACTTGTGGCCAACTTAGGAAAATTCAGTGCAACCTATGGGCCTTTGGAAATTGTTCCAACACTTTCTACTTAGAAAATTTTCTGGACTTAGAAAATTTTTTGGACTTAGAAAAATTTTCAACTTCTGTATCTTCTTCATCATGTTCCATTTTGTGGGACTTAGAAAATTTTCTGGACTTAGAAAATTTTTTGGACTTAGGAAATTTTTCAACACTTGTAAAATTTTTGTTCCTTCTTTGAAGAAGAATACTTTCCACTATTAGCTTCTTTCTCTTTTTCTTCTTAGTTGTCTTCTTATTTTCGGTCCGAGAGCGCCGACACTTGTAAAATTATCTAAGTCCGAAGACTTTTGGAATGAACCAAAAGTCAACGAACACAATACATCAACCCTATCAACATCAAGTGGCAACCCGAAGGAAGCGCAGCGGCCAGCCCATGTACAACGCGAAGTTGTAGCATGCAACCAACCAACCGCTAACCTCCAACGGCACTCAATGTATTCGTTACACATGGGCGCACCTGCACCACACTGTCGTGACCATCCAACGAGCCGTCGGTTCGGTCGTGTGTTACAA
>NW_026045229.1:15000-40000 GCF_943734845.2 Anopheles funestus
TTTACGGTCATTTTTGAATCAACGATGGCCCCCCCGAGCACGTTGTCCGAATATCACTCCAATAAGGACAACGAGTTCCGCTCGGCATCGTTTTGATTCGATCTCTCAACAACAACTCTCGGTCGACTTGGTCGACTTGGACCCACGATGTCTCCCCCCGAGCATGTCGAGCCAACTGCACCACTATTGTATTGGACAACATGTTCCCCTCGGGCATCGATGGGTTAATCATGCACCACTATTATAAAACCCTTTGACGTTTTCCCCCAAGCACGTTGATCCAGTATTACGACGGATACGGTCAACGAATTCTTGGACATCAAAGAGGTTTTCGATTGAATTTCCCCATGTTTCACAACGTACTCTTAGCGGTATCCTACGATACGTCTCACTCTATTTGTGTGTGTGCGCGTTTACGTGCGTGCGATTTATGCGGTTCACCCCTTTACTTTCAGCGCCCTGCGGTCCCAACAAAGGTCCCGAGCACGCCATTATGCACAGTGTGGAAGCGTGTTTCCCCCACGACACTAGACGGGCTGCTCGCCATAGTGTTCTATTGTGGCACGCTCCACCCTGAAGTTTGGTTTGTTGTATATCAAGGAATTGATAGGCACTCAAGAATGTGTGCATCGGCCGGGTTTAATCGTCCGACGCGCAATATGCGTTCAACTTATCGGTGTTCATGTGTCCTGCAGTTCACATTGTGACGCGCATTTAGCTGCGGTCTTCATCGATCCATGAGCCGAGTGATCCCCTGCCTAGGGTTTTATAGTAAGGTTCCCAATGTAACACAATCCCGGTGGTACGTCCAAAGACTAACTTTCTGACTAAGTTGTCTTTATTACCCAATAGTCCCAGGCCTTGTGACTTGTGGCTCATGTCTACGCCCATGGCCACCATTCGCTAAGATAGTTTTGAAGTCACTTTGAAGGCCCAGGAACAACTCTCTTAGCACATCGGTTAACCTGGCGCCGCAGTCAACTCATGTGCTTGGATCGGATCGAGCTATTGAGTATTGGGCCTGCATACTCGCTCATCCGTATCCTTTGCGTACCGCCCCATGGCCCTTGTATGTCTGCACCACAGTTCCTGTTCGTTCCGTGCCTATGGCCGGATACGTATTGCACATCGGTATACCTGTCGCTACTCAGGCAACTCGTGTGCGTGGATTGGATCGAGAACATGGTGTGTGCCCCATGTTATAATTGATAGTCCATATCCACTTTATAGGTTAAAGTCATAAGTTGTGATTGCACAACCATTCTTCATAAGAGTTTAATCACTCTTCAACTAACTTTCGTTCTGGTGTCTTGGTATCAAATCGCGTAAGACACAAGATTCTACTGGCCAAATAGAATCTAGCACATTGGTTAACCTGGCGCCGCAGTCAACTCATGTGCTTGGATCGGATCGAGCTATTGAGTATTGGGCCTGCATACTCGCTCATCCGTATCCTTTGCGTACCGCCCCATGGCCCCGTCCTTAGAGTTAATGACTAGTAGGCTTAACTCTTTGTATGTCTGCACCACAGTTCCCGTTCGTTCCGTGCCGTGGCCGGATACGTATTGCACATCGGTATACCTGTCGCTACTCAGGCAACTCGTGTGCGTGGATTGGATCGAGCTCATGGGGTGTGTAGAGATTCCATGTTATAATTGCAAGTCCATATCCACTTTATAGGTTAAAGTCATAAGTTGTGATTGCACAACCATACTTCATAAGAGTTTAATAACTCTTCAACTAACTTTCGTTCTGGTGTCTTGGTATCAAATCGCATAAGACACAAGATTCTACTAGCCAAATAGAATCTAGCACATTGGTTAACCTGGCGCCGCAGTCAACTCATGTGCTTGGATCGGATCGAGCTATTGAGTATTGGGCCTGCATACTCGCTCATCCGTATCCTTTGCGTACCGCCCCATGGCCCCGTCCTTAGAGTTAATGACTAATAGGCTTAACTCTTTGTATGTCTGCACCACAGTTCCCGTTCGTTCCGTGCCGTGGCCGGATACGTATTGCACAACAGTAGATACCATCACCTGACGTATCTAACACACCACTATTGTAACTCGTCGTCGAAGGACCTTTCAAGTGCCTGATGGCCAGGGGAGCTCTTACACGGCACGGAGACACAGTGATGCTCGCCCATCACAGTGTACAACGATCGAGTTTGCTTAAGTGTCTGGGTACCTACACACCAGACACAATGCAATGGCCACGGATCCACACAAGGCACATCACATGCAGAAAGCTTCACCAGATTATGACACATACCACACTCTTGTAACTCGTCGTCGAAGGGGCGTTCAAAGTGCCTTACGGCTAGGGGAGATCTAGCACGGCACGGAGACACAGTGATGGTTGCCCATCAAAGTGTACAACGATCGAGTTTGCTTTCCGCGCAAGCGTTCTAAGTGTCTGGGTACCTACACACCAGACACAATGCAATGGCCACGGATCCACACAAGGCACATCACATGCAGAAAGCTTCACCAGATTCTGACACATACCACACTCTTGTAACTCGTCGTCGAAGGGGCGTTCAAAGTGCCTTACGGCTAGGGGGGATCTAGCACGGCACGGAGACACAGTGATGGTCACCCATCAAAGTGTACAACGATCGAGTTTGCTTTCCGCGCAAGCGTTCTAAGTGTCTGGGTATCTAAGCACCAGACACAATGCAATGGCCACGGATCCACACAAGGCACATCACATGCAGAAAGCTTCACCAGATTCTGACACATACCACACACATGCAACTCGTCGTCGAAGGGGCGTTCAAGTGCCTTACGGCTAGGGGAGATCTAGCTCGGCACGGAGACACAGTGATGGTCACCCATCAAAGTGTACAACGAACGAGTTGGCTTTCAACAAATTCTGACACATAGCAAGCGAGCGACCGAGCTACACCGAAGGCAGCCCATGGTTGGTCACTCGCGGACGATCATCAGTAATGATCCTTCCGCAGGTTCACCTACGGAAACCTTGTTACGACTTTTACTTCCTCTAAATCATCAAGTTCGGTCAACTTCAGCCATGCCAGCTGCAGCTCACGAAGGAACCGCGGAAGGTAAGCCTCCAGAAACCTCACTAAATAATCCATCGGTAGTAGCGACGGGCGGTGTGTACAAAGGGCAGGGACGTAATCAGCACTAGCTAATGACTAGTGCTTACTAGAAATTCCAGGTTCATGGGGACCGTTGCAGTCCCCAATCCCGACTAGATGGGCATTTTAGTGATTTCCCGTTCCTCTCGGAATGGGGGCGCCTATTGGCGAGAACACGCTGCGACCCACATTGTAGCACGCGTGCAGCCCAGAACATCTAAGGGCATCACGGACCTGTTATCGCTCATTCTCAGCTTGCTAAACACAAGTTGTCCCGCTAAGCAGGGCAAACGTAGCCGACGACCGCCCGTGAAGGCGCCGCCCGGCTGTAACGTCAGGTGCGCCCGGAGGCGCACTGCTGACAGCGTTCTAGTTAGCATGTTTGAGTCACGTTCGTTATCGGAATTAACCAGACAAATCATTCCACGAACTAAGAACGGCCATGCACCACTACCCTTAAATTTGAGAAAGAGCTATCAATCTGTCTTACCTCGATAAGTTTGGACCTGGTAAATTTTCCCGTGTTGAGTCAAATTAAGCCGCAAGCTCCACTTCTTGTGGTGCCCTTCCGTCAATTCCTTTAAGTTTCAACTTTGCAACCATACTTCCCCCGGAACCCGATTTTGGTTTCCCGGAAGCGACTGAGAGCACCGAATAGGGGTAGCGTCTCCCAATTGCTAATTGGCATCGTTTACGGTTAGAACTAGGGCGGTATCTAATCGCCTTCGATCCTCTAACTTTCGTTCTTGATTAAAGAAAGCATCCATGGCAAACGCTTTCGCTTCAGTTGGTCCTACGACGGTCTACGAATTTCACCTCTCGCGCCGTAATACCAATGCCCCCAACTACTTCTGTTAATCATTACCTCTAGGTTTCTGACAAACCAACGAAATCGTATAAACCGAGGTCATATTCCATTATTCCATGCAAGATTATTCTCGGCCAACGCCAACCCCACGGGGGGGCCGGACGCTTTGTCTTAGCCTGCTTTGAGCACTCTAATTTGTTCAAGGTAAATGTGAGTATCTTGAGCACCATGAGGAGCCCGTGCCGGAGTTAACCGGTAGCACGGTACTCGTTCACAGAGTAACGCCCAAGTACACCATTGTGAGTCGCAGCCGTGAGCGCGCGCACGAACGGCCCCGGCGTGTAACCGGGCGCCCGTGGCGGTCACGTGTCTGGACGGGCAATCAACTTCGAACGTTTTAACCGCAACAACTTTAATATACGCTAGTGGAGCTGGAATTACCGCGGCTGCTGGCACCAGACTTGCCCTCCACTTGATCCTTGTTGAAGGATTTATACTCAACTCATTCCAATTATGGACCATCGTTAGAGAGGTCCATATTGTTATTTCTCGTCACTACCTCCCCGTACTGGGATTGGGTAATTTACGCGCCTGCTGCCTTCCTTGGATGTGGTAGCCATTTCTCAGGCTCCCTCTCCGGAATCGAACCCTGATTCCCCGTTACCCGTCGCAACCATGGTAGTCCTCTACACTACCATCAATAGTTGATAGGGCAGACATTTGAAAGATCTGTCGTCAGTCGACAAGCGACCATACGATCTGCGTCCTTATCCAGACTTCAACTCAAGCCGCCCGGAGGCGATTGGTTTAACTAATAAGTGCACCAGTTCAGCTACCCGCGAGGGCAACAGTCCCGGCATGTTGCATGTATTAGCTCTGGATTTTCCACAGTTATCCAAGTAACTAGTGGTAGGATGATCTTGTGAATTATAGCTGTTATACTGAGCCTTATGCGGTTTCACATTCATTTATGTTTGTACTTAGACATGCATGGCTTAACCTTTGAG
Source organism: Anopheles funestus (assembly GCF_943734845.2). Lineage (NCBI taxonomy): Eukaryota > Metazoa > Arthropoda > Insecta > Diptera > Culicidae > Anopheles > Anopheles funestus. Next base: position 19,922 of record NW_026045229.1, read on the forward strand.
ACAAGCGTATATTACTGGTAGGATCAACCAGAATTCGTTCCACTACAGACACACACTCGCTTAGTGGGAAATAAATTTCCACACAACTCTCTCTCTCTAGAACCATATGGAATGGCTCTTTGGTGTTGGGTAAGGCACCAATTTGTTGGGGTGTAACGGTCACCACCAACTTTAAGTTTGTTAGGGCACAACGGAAACCACTAACTAAACTTTAGGAAACTAAATTTCCTCACACATTATCTCTCACCATATTAGCACTAGGTGCTATCCACGATTGTACAACGTTTCAACTCTTGAATCGACCGTAGGGCCGCGGAATTGCTTCCGGGCCCCTATTCTCGCTATTAATTGTTCATCTCTTTCAATACATCGAGTTCGTTCCATTGGGTAGTTCGCATGGCGAACGTTTTGATGCAGCCCCCTGGGGGACCACGGCACTTTACACCGGGTATGGTGTATGCGCAACCTACAGATAACAATAAACCCCTTATGCGTGTGTAAACCGATGTTGGGCTGCTCAACATCTTTCATGGTTACATCACTTGCACCAGAACCCACGGTGCCGATTTGGTAATATGTTGTACATTTACTCTCAAGATGTACGCTTCGGCCCCTTATTCAGGGGCTCAAGCTATTACCAGCAAGAACAATCCTCATCCAGACTTGAACTCGAAACACCCGGAGGCGAACGGTTTAACTAATAAGTGCACCAGTCTTGAATCCATGCGTCGGTGGAAACAATGCCGGCGTGTTGCATGTATTAGCTCTGAACTTAGCGAGTGATTGCCTTGCAGCTGTCATACTGAGCGTAGAGCGTGATTATCGCTCACTTGAACCATGTTGAATGGCTCTTTGGTGTAGGGTAAGGCACCAATTTGTTGGGGCACAACGAAACCACCAACTTAAGACTTGCTTATAGGCATTTCAACGTTTTCAACTCTTAAATCGACCGTGTTTCATTATCATCTCTTCTTCTTATTAAATGCATCGAGTTCGTTCCATTGGGTAGTTCGCGTGGCGAACGGTTTGATGCAGCCCCCCGGGGGGGACCACGGCACTTTACACCGGGCATGGTGTATGCGCAACCTACAGATCACCAATATATTTGTGATCGATAATGCACACTTCTTACACGACTGACCAGTCGACAGCGTTGCCTTCCTATTATGCGTGTGTAAACCGATGTTGGGCTGCTCAACATCTTTCACGGTTACATCACTTGCACCCGAACCCATGGTGCCGATTTGGTAATATGTTGTACATGGTCTCAAGATGTACGCTTCGACCCCTTATTCAGGGGCTCAAGCTATTACCAGCAAGATCAATCCTCATCCAGACTTGAACTCGAGTCACCCGGAGGCGAACGGTTTAACTAATAAGTGCACCAGTCTTGAATCCATGCGTCGGTGGAAACAATGCCGGCATGTTGCATGTATTAGCTCTGAACATAGCGAGTGATTGCCTTGTAGCTGTCGAACTGAGCGTAGAATGTGATTATCGCTCACTTGAAAGGGTCAAGCCCTTTCGAGTCGTCCGGTTTTTACGCCAGACGACTCGGTTCACCATCTTTCGGGATACAAGTTGACTAAGTGGTACCACTACACTTATCAACTTTCGATTTGGTAATCCTCATCCAGCTTCCTTTCTGGAGGTCCCGAGGATTACCAATTGGGCTGTCATACTGAGCTCATATATTGGAGATCGATAATGCACACTTCTTACACGACTGACCAGTCGACAGCGCTGCCTTCCTATTATGCGTGTGTAAACCGATGTTGGGCTGCTCAACATCTTTCACGGTTACATCACTTGCACCAGAACCCACGGTGCCGATTTGGTAATATGTTGTACATGGTCTCAAGATGTACGCTTCGACCCCTTATTCAGGGGCTCAAGCTATTACCAGCAAGAACAATCCTCATCCAGACTTGAACTCGAAACACCCGGAGGCGAACGGTTTAACTAATAAGTGCACCAGTCTTGAATCCATGCGTCGGTGGAAACAATGCCGGCATGTTGCATGTATTAGCTCTGAACATAGCGAGTGATTGCCTTGTAGCTGTCGAACTGAGCGTAGAATGTGATTATCGCTCACTTGAACCATGTTGAATGGCTCTTTGGTGTAGGGTAAGGCACCAATTTGTTGGGGCGTAACGGTCACCACCAACTTAAGACTTGCTTATAGGTATTTCAACGTTTTCAACTCTTTAATCGACCGTGTTTCATTATCATCTCTTCTTCTTATTAAATGCATCGAGTTCGTTCCATTGGGTAGTTCGCGTGGCGAACGGTTTGATGCAGCCCCCCGGGGGGGACCACGGCACTTTACACCGGGCATGGTGTATGCGCAACCTACAGATCACCAATATATTTGTGATCGATAATGCACACTTCTTACACGACTGACCAGTCGACAGCGCTGCCTTCCTATTATGCGTGTGTAAACCGATGTTGGGCTGCTCAACATCTTTCACGGTTACATCACTTGCACCCGAACCCATGGTGCCGATTTGGTAATATGTTGTACATGGTCTCAAGATGTACGCTTCGACCCCTTATTCAGGGGCTCAAGCTATTACCAGCAAGATCAATCCTCATCCAGACTTGAACTCGAAACACCCGGAGGCGAACGGTTTAACTAATAAGTGCACCAGTCTTGAATCCATGCGTCGGTGGAAACAATGCCGGCATGTTGCATGTATTAGCTCTGAACATAGCGAGTGATTGCCTTGCAGCTGTCGAACTGAGCGTAGAATGTGATTATCGCTCACTTGAAAGGGTCAAGCCCTTTCGAGTCGTCCGGTTTTTACGCCAGACGACTCGGTTCACCATCTTTCGGGAAGGGACCGTCTCGGTCGCAAGCTGCTCCGGTCCCCAAACAACCTGCGACAAATGATAGGAAATGCCGACATCAATACGTGTTCAGTTTGGTTTATCGCTCATAGGTCTTTTTGACCATCGATCCCTGATTATAACTCTCAATTAAACAGTCAGGAGAGTAAGGCATGCCCATCGATATCTCATCGACAGGCGATACCGCAAGAACGGCCAACGACACATCAGGTGATCGATTATTGCTACGACTTTTGTTTAATCGTTTCCACTCCTTAGAGAAAGAAACCCCCGGGGACCGTCTCGGTCGCAAGCTGCTCCGGTCCCTAAACAACCTGCGACAAATGATAGGAAATGCCGACATCAATATGTGTTCAGTTTGGTTTATCGCTCATTGGTCTGTTTGACCATCGATCCCTGATTAAACTCTCAGTAATCCAGTCGGGAGAGTAAGGCATGCCCATCGATATCTCATCGACAGGCGATACCGCTTGAACGGCCAACGACACATCAGAGGATCGTATCTTGCTACAACTTTTGCTTAATCGTTTCTTCTCCTTGGAGAAAGAAACCCCCGGGGACCGTCTCGGCCGCAAGCTGCTCCGGTCCCTAAACAACCTGCGGCATCAAATGATAGGAAAAGCCGACATCAATACGTGTTCAGTTTGGTTTATCGCTCATTGGTCTTGTTTGACCATCGATCCCTGATTAATACTCTCAATTAGAAGGTCGGTAGAGTAAGGCATGCCCATCGATATCTCATCGACAGGCGATACCGCATGAACGGCCAACGACACATCAGAGGATCGTATCTTGCTACAACTCTTGCTTAATAGTTTCCACTCCTTGGAGAAAGAAACCCCCGGGGACCGTCTCGGCCGCAAGTTGCTCCGGTCCCTAAACAACCTGCGGCATCAAATGATAGGAAAAGCCGACATCAATACGTGTTCAGTTTGGTTTATCGCTCATAGGTCTGTTTGACCATCGATCCTAGAATTCAACTTTCGAGTAAGGCATGCCCGTCGATATCTCATCGATAGGCGATACCGGTAGAACGGCCAACGACACACATCTAGGATCGCATTTACTCTTCCTTGGATGGATAACCAATACCCTAGGACCGTTTCATCGCGAGCTGCTCCGGTCCTCAAACAACTCGCGAACCACCGATAGGATGATATTAGGAATGGCCGACTTTCATCCTTTAACTCTCAGTTCTGCTTACCAAAACATAGGTACTTGGACCTTAAAGACCACTATATGTTCCCCGATCGGGGGCAATCGGAACGTCTATCCATCATCAACATCGTTTCACTCATTCCGAACCACCAAATTGGACAGACAGTACCATATTCACCAACCGATTGCTTCAACTTCGCAAACTGTATGGTAAGTTCTACTAATTTCACATCTTACCATCGACTAATAGTGCATAAATCCACTTGGAAATCACTTTTCCTTGGTCCTCGGACCTTCTACGACAACGTCCAACAAATATCCGAAGTCGTTTCCCAACTTAGACCAAGCATTTCGTATCTTTACTTCTAATCGATTTTTTCTCTCATAATTGACGATCAAAATCTAAAAACCACATTTTGAGCCAGAAGCAGTCGTCCGATCGTCCTGGGGGTAGTCTCAATCGATTTAGAAGGGCCCAATTCATAAAGATACGTACTCAGTCAAATTCATGCTTCTGGCTCACCTACCCCCTATATAGAAAACGAAAGCGTACAGGCGTGGAAAACGTGCCATTTTTCTCCATCACGGACTTTTTTTTTCTCGTTGCACCGACTCTAGTAAAAAAGTGAAATTTTTTACTAGTTACCAACTTTTGCAAATTATCATCGGATATCACTTTTCATGGTCTATAGTAAGTTCTTATCACGTTTTAGTAGTTTTTGAAAAAAAAATTTTTTTGAACTTTTCAAAATTTTTCAAAACAAAGTTTTTGTAGGCGGTTTTGTGTATGGAGGGTTACTAGTCTCGGGGTCACTGTTTGACCAAAAAACCACTATATATCATTCGAAAGGTAATTTCAAGGGCTACAAAAAATTGTTCTACGGCACCCCCCTCCGACGTCTAGTATTCGAGTTATTGGCCAAAAACCATCACTTGAGCGATTTTTCGTTCAGGGTACCCGACTCTAGTAAAAAAGTGAAATTTTTCTCGATTGACCAAGTGTTGCAAATGACCATCGGATTTCACTTTTTATGGTCTATAGTGAGTTCTGATCACGATTTGGTACTTTTTGAAAAAATTTTTTTGACGCACTTTTCAAAATTTTGCAAAACCAAAACTTTTTAGGCGGTTTTGTGTATGGAGGGTTACTAGTCTCGGGGTCACTGTTTGACCAAAAAACCACTATATATCATTCGAAAGGTAATTTCAAGGGCTACAAAAAATTGTTCTACGGCACCCCCCTCCGACGTCTAGTATTCGAGTTATTGGCCAAAAACCGCAACTATAGCGGTTTTTCGTACAGGGTACCCGACTCTAGTAAAATGATGCGATTTTTACTAGTCTAGGAACTTTTTGGTCAAAAAATCAAGTATATGTCATTCGATAGATAATTTCAAGGGCTACCAAAAATTGTTCCACGACACCCCCCTGCGACGTCTAGTATTCGAGTTATTAGCCAAAAACCGCAACTATAGCGGTTTTTCGTCCAGGGTACCCGACTCTAGTAAAATGATGCGATTTTTACTAGTCTAGGGAACTTTTTGGCCAAAAATCAAGTATATGTCATTCGATAGATAATTTCAAGGGCTACCAAAAATTGTTCCACGACACCCCCCTGCGACGTCTAGTATTCGAGTTATTAGCCAAAAACCGCAACTTAAGCGGTTTTTCGTCCAGGGTACCCGACTCTAGTAAAATGATGCGATTTTTACTAGTCTAGGGAACTTTTTGGCCAAAAATCAAGTATATGTCATTCGATAGATAATTTCAAGGGCAACCAAAAATTGTTCCACGACACCCCCCTGCGACGTCTAGTATTCGAGTTATTAGCCAAAAACCGCAATTATAGCGGTTTTTCGTCCAGGGTACCCGACTCTAGTAAAATGATGCGATTTTTACTAGTCTAGGGAACTTTTTGGCCAAAAATCAAGTATATGTCATTCGATAGATAATTTCAAGGGCTACCAAAAATTGTTCCATGACACCCCCCTGCGACGTCTAGTATTCGAGTTATGGGCCAAAAACCATTCATACTTGAGCATTTTGCTCATTTTGCCTGTACGGGTACCGGGGACTAGTAAAATCAGGCCAATTTTACTAGAGTAGGGGTCCTTTTTGGTCAAAAAAACAACTTTTGCTCGTTCGATAGGGAATCGATAGGGCAACAAAAAATCGTTCTACGACCCCCCCTTCCGATGTCTAGTATTCGAGTTATGGGCCAAAAACAGTTTATAGCTAATTTTTCACTCGATTTTTCACCAAGTATCGCACATTACTCCGGTTCTATACATTGGATCGTCAATCTTTAAGATTTTATGGGTAGTTCCAACTGTTTGCTACATTTCATCCATACATCACCAACCGATTCAATGTCTGTGCTAGAAGTTATTAGAGGAATAAAAAAATTTACCCTTGGCTTTGGACCGTACAATTTTACCCATTTTTGGCCCATATTTGCCCCATAGCTCCGCCGGTATCCAAGATATGGCCACACTTTCTTCTGGCCATGGGTAGATGGCACTTGTGGCTAGATTTCTTCCATGCACCACTAATCGCTACCATGTCTGTGGCCGGAGCTATTCACGAAAGCGCCTCGCGCACTTGGTCGGATTTTTGGTCCAACTTGCACCATTTTTGGCCCATATTTGCCCCATAGCTCCGCCGGTATCCAAGATATGGCCACACTTTCTTCTGGCCATGGGTAGATGGCACTTGTGGCTAGATTTCTTCCATGCACCACTAATCGCTGCCATGTCTCTGGCCGGAGCTATTCGACGAACAACCATCGCATTTACCTAGGTACTTTTTCGGATTTTTGGTCCAACTTGCACCATTTTTGGCCCATATTTGCCCCATAGCTCCGCCGGTATCCAAGATATGGCCACACTTTCTTCTGGCTATGGGTAGATGGCACTTGTGGCTAGATTTCTTCCATGCACCACTAATCGCTACCATGTCTGTGGCCGGAGCTATTCACGAAAGCGCCTCGCGCACTTGGTCGGATTTTTGGTCCACCTGGCACCATTGTTGGCCCGTATTTGCCCCATAGCTCCGCCGGTATCCAAGATATGGCCACACTTTCTTCTGGCCATGGGTAGATGGCACTTGTGGCTAGATTTCTTCCATGCACTACTAATCGCTACCATGTCTCTGGCCGGAGCTATTCACGAAAGCGCCTCGCGCACTTGGTCGGATTTTTGGTCCAACTTGCACCATTTTTGGCCCATATTTGCCCCATAGCTCCGCCGGTATCCAAGATATGGCCACACTTTCTTCTGGCCATGGGTAGATGGCACTTGTGGCTAGATTTCTTCCATGCACCACTAATCGCTACCATGTCTGTGGCCGGAGCTATTCACGAAAGCGCCTCGCGCACTTGGTCGGATTTTTGGTCCACCTGGCACCATTGTTGGCCCGTATTTGCCCCATAGCTCCGCCGGTATCCAAGATATGGCCACACTTTCTTCTGGCCATGGGTAGATGGCACTTGTGGCTAGATTTCTTCCATGCACCACTAATCGCTACCATGTCTCTGGCCGGAGCTATTCACGAAAGCGCCTCGCGCACTTGGTCGGATTTTTGGTCCAACTTGCACCATTTTTGGCCCATATTTGCCCCATAGCTCCGCCGGTATCCAAGATATGGCCACACTTTCTTCTGGCCATGGGTAGATGGCACTTGTGGCTAGATTTCTTCCATGCACCACTAATCGCTACCATGTCTGTGGCCGGAGCTATTCACGAAAGCGCCTCGCGCACTTGGTCGGATTTTTGGTCCACCTGGCACCATTGTTGGCCCGTATTTGCCCCATAGCTCCGCCGGTATCCAAGATATGGCCACACTTTCTTCTGGCCATGGGTAGATGGCACTTGTGGCTAGATTTCTTCCATGCACTACTAATCGCTACCATGTCTCTGGCCGGAGCTATTCACGAAAGCGCCTCGCGCACTTGGTCGGATTTTTGGTCCAATTTGCACCATTTTTGGCCCATATTTGCCCCATAGCTCCGCCGGTATCCAAGATATGGCCACACTTTCTTCTGGCCATGGGTAGATGGCACTTGTGGCTAGATTTCTTCCATGCACCACTAATCGCTACCATGTCTGTGGCCGGAGCTATTCACGAAAGCGCCTCGCGCACTTGGTCGGATTTTTGGTCCACCTGGCACCATTGTTGGCCCGTATTTGCCCCATAGCTCCGCCGGTATCCAAGATATGGCCACACTTTGTTCTGGCCATGGGTAGATGGCACTTGTGGCTAGATTTCTTCCATGCACCACTAATCGCTACCATGTCTGTGGCCGGAGCTATTCGACGAACAACCATCGCATTTACCTAGGTACTTTTTCAGATTTTTGGTCCAACTTGCACCATTTTTGGCCCATATTTGCCCCATAGCTCCGCCGGTATCCAAGATATGGCCACACTTTCTTCTGGCCATGGGTAGATGGCACTTGTGGCTAGATTTCTTCCATGCACCACTAATCGCTACCATGTCTGTGGCCGGAGCTATTCACGAAAGCGCCTCGCGCACTTGGTCGGATTTTTGGTCCAACTTGCACCATTTTTGGCCCATATTTGCCCCATAGCTCCGCCGGTATCCAAGATATGGCCACACTTTCTTCTGGCCATGGGTAGATGGCACTTGTGGCTAGATTTCTTCCATGCACCACTAATCGCTACCATGTCTGTGGCCGGAGCTATTCACGAAAGCGCCTCGCGCACTTGGTCGGATTTTTGGTCCAACTTGCACCATTTTTGGCCCATATTTGCCCCATAGCTCCGCCGGTATCCAAGATATCGCCACACTTTCTTCTGGCCATGGGTAGATGGCACTTGTGGCTAGATTTCTTCCATGCACCACTAATCGCTACCATGTCTGTGGCCGGAGCTATTCGACGAACAACCATCGCATTCACCTTCTCGTTGCACTTCTTCGGGAATTTGGTGCAACCAAGTTTTCACTATAACTTGGTCATTTTCCGTCCATCGGACATGCGGTTTTGGGTGTCGATACTTGACACCGCACGCTACAATATGTTCCTCCACGACCATGTGGTCCGATGCTTCCAACAGGAGCTATTCGAGGAGTACCGATTTTTCACCATTAAAAATGCTCAATTTTGCACCAACTTTTGCCTATAACTCAGGCTGTATCGATCGGATCTTCAATCTTGAAAAAGTTTTGGATAGGTGGCACCAAATGCTACATTTCGTTCTTCCACGTCAACTTTGTCCGATGTCTAGCAAAAAAGTTATTCGCGAACCAAGTCCAGAACCCATGCAATGGCTGCCCTCATTGCATACATCACGGCGGTTAACTCTAGTTACTCTATACCGTGGACTTGGTACTTTTTCAGGCATTCGTTGCTACTTCTTGGTTCATGATATTCGTTTACGGTCTTCACTAGGGCATTTGGTGCTCCTTATCGGTTCATGATATTCGTTTACGGTCTTCACTAGGGCATTTGGTGCTCCTTATCGGTTCATGATATTCGTTTACGGTCTTCACTAGGGCATTTGGTGCTCCTTATCGGTTCATGATATTCGTTTACGGTCTTCACTAGGGCATTTGGTGCTCCTTATCGGTTCATGATATTCGTTTACGGTCTTCACTAGGGCATTTGGTAATGGGCTTCCCACTTTCTACTGATCGATCCATACTCACTTGCGTGCACCTAGCCTAGGAAGGTTTCCTTGGGCTTCCCATCTTTCTACTGATCGATCCATACTCACTTGCGTGCACCTAGCCTAGGAAGGTTTCCTATGGCTTCCCATCTTTCTACTGATCGATCCATACTCACTTGCGTGCACCTAGCCTAGGAAGGTTTCCTATGGCTTCCCATCTTTCTACTGATCGATCCATACTCACTTGCGTGCACCTAGCCTAGGAAGGTTTCCTATGGCTTCCCATCTTTCTACTGATCGATCCATACTCACTTGCGTGCACCTAGCCTAGGAAGGTTTCCTATGGCTTCCCATCTTTCTACTGATCGATCCATACTCACTTGCGTGCACCTAGCCTAGGAAGGTTTCCTATGGCTTCCCATCTTTCTACTGATCGATCCATACTCACTTGCGTGCACCTAGCCTAGGAAGGTTTCCTTGGGCTTCCCATCTTTCTACTGATCGATCCATACTCACTTGCGTGCACCTAGCCTAGGAAGGTTTCCTATGGCTTCCCATCTTTCTACTGATCGATCCATACTCACTTGCGTGCACCTAGCCTAGGAAGGTTTCCTTGGGCTTCCCATCTTTCTACTGATCGATCCATACTCACTTGCGTGCACCTAGCCTAGGAAGGTTTCCTTGGGCTTCCCATCTTTCTACTGATCGATCCATACTCACTTGCGTGCACCTAGCCTAGGAAGGTTTCCTTGGGCTTCCCATCTTTCTACTGATCGATCCATACTCACTTGCGTGCACCTAGCCTAGGAAGGTTTCCTATGGCTTCCCATCTTTCTACTGATCGATCCATACTCACTTGCGTGCACCTAGCCTAGGAAGGTTTCCTTGGGCTTCCCATCTTTCTACTGATCGATCCATACTCACTTGCGTGCACCTAGCCTAGGAAGGTTTCCTTGGGCTTCCCATCTTTCTACTGATCGATCCATACTCACTTGCGTGCACCTAGCCTAGGAAGGTTTCCTATGGCTTCCCATCTTTCTACTGATCGATCCATACTCACTTGCGTGCACCTAGCCTAGGAAGGTTTCCTATGGCTTCCCATCTTTCTACTGATCGATCCATACTCACTTGCGTGCACCTAGCCTAGGAAGGTTTCCTATGGCTTCCCATCTTTCTACTGATCGATCCATACTCACTTGCGTGCACCTAGCCTAGGAAGGTTTCCTATGGCTTCCCATCTTTCTACTGATCGATCCATACTCACTTGCGTGCACCTAGCCTAGGAAGGTTTCCTATGGCTTCCCATCTTTCTACTGATCGATCCATACTCACTTGCGTGCACCTAGCCTAGGAAGGTTTCCTATGGCTTCCCATCTTTCTACTGATCGATCCATACTCACTTGCGTGCACCTAGCCTAGGAAGGTTTCCTTGGGCTTCCCATCTTTCTACTGATCGATCCATACTCACTTGCGTGCACCTAGCCTAGGAAGGTTTCCTATGGCTTCCCATCTTTCTACTGATCGATCCATACTCACTTGCGTGCACCTAGCCTAGGAAGGTTTCCTTGGGCTTCCCATCTTTCTACTGATCGATCCATACTCACTTGCGTGCACCTAGCCTAGGAAGGTTTCCTTGGGCTTCCCACTTTCTACTGATCGATCCATACTCACTTGCGTGCACCTAGCCTAGGAAGGTTTCCTTGGGCTTCCCATCTTTCTACTGATCGATCCATACTCACTTGCGTGCACCTAGCCTAGGAAGGTTTCCTATGGCTTCCCATCTTTCTACTGATCGATCCATACTCACTTGCGTGCACCTAGCCTAGGAAGGTTTCCTTGGGCTTCCCATCTTTCTACTGATCGATCCATACTCACTTGCGTGCACCTAGCCTAGGAAGGTTTCCTTGGGCTTCCCACTTTCTACTGATCGATCCATACTCACTTGCGTGCACCTAGCCTAGGAAGGTTTCCTTGGGCTTCCCATCTTTCTACTGATCGATCCATACTCACTTGCGTGCACCTAGCCTAGGAAGGTTTCCTATGGCTTCCCATCTTTCTACTGATCGATCCATACTCACTTGCGTGCACCTAGCCTAGGAAGGTTTCCTATGGCTTCCCATCTTTCTACTGATCGATCCATACTCACTTGCGTGCACCTAGCCTAGGAAGGTTTCCTATGGCTTCCCATCTTTCTACTGATCGATCCATACTCACTTGCGTGCACCTAGCCTAGGAAGGTTTCCCTTCGGTACCGACTTCCATCTACGCACTCGATATAACCTAGGTACTTGGTACCGATGTTGGTTAACACTCAAGCATTTCTTGCATCCTGCGTGCAAGGTACCAATTTTCACTTCTTAGGTACGTTTATGGGCCCGCATTAATCCAATATCGCTCCGATGGCCTTTCGCATTATTTCATCCGATAGCCCTTGCCAAAAGCTACCAAAAGTTCCTCCACGGCCATGTGCTCCGACGCTTAGTTTAGGAAATATTCGAAAAAATTCAAAATAGGAAGCATTTTCTTATTGGAAAATCACCTTAAATCGATGGCCATTTTTTGGGCAAAAACTTTAACGTCTTCCCGACTTTGCGGGAATTGCGAATTTTAGGCACCCAGAGAAAATCTTTTACTTTAAGGGGGCGGCCGCGAAGTTGCCCAAAGTCTCGGACACAAAAATTCTCAAGTTCCCCACTCTAGTAAATCGCCCTATGAGTATCTCCTGGCCCGCGAGCTCTGCGAGCGGGCCAGCTTCGGCGATTTTTGCCTTTTCGCCTAGGCGGTTCTTCTACGAAATTGGTCCACAGCTTTTGCTCAGAAAGCTAGCATTTGTTGCAACAGTTAGGTGCTTGGTACCACATTTTGGTATCCATTTGGGCATTTGTTGCAACTACTCGGTACTTTGGCCCACATTTCGCTCTACTCGGGCCTCTATGGTGCTACTTGTCGGTACTTTTGGCCAACTTAGGCCAATTGGGTGCAACTTGTGGGTACTCTGTGGGTACTTTAGGGCATATTGTGTCTTTCGGGTGAACCTTCGCGATACTTCATGGGTACTGATGGCCAACTTAGGAACATTCAGTGCAACCTTTGGGCCTAAGGAAATTTGTCCAACTCTTTGGACTTAGAAAATTTTCTGGACTTAGAAAATTTTCTGGACTTGTAAAAATTTTCAAATGTTCAATTTGGCCCACATTTCGCTCTACTCGGGCCTCTATGGTGCTACTTGGCGGTACTTTTGGCCAACTTAGGCCAATTGGGTGCTCTTTGTGGGTACTCTATCGGTACTTTTGGCCAACTTAGGCCAATGGGGTGCTATATGTGGGTGCTCTATCGGTACTTTTGGCCATGTTAGGCCCACTCGGTGCTATTTGTGGGTACTCTATCGGTACTTTTGGCCATGTTAGGCCCATTCGGTGCTATATGTGGGTGCTCTATCGGTACTTTTGGCCATGTTAGGCCCACTCGGTGCTATTTGTGGGTACTCTATCGGTACTTTTGGCCAACTTAGGCCCATGGGGTGCTCTTTGTGGGTACTCTATCGGTACTTTTGGCCATGTTAGGCCCACTCGGTGCTATTTGTGAGTACTCTATCGGTACTTTTGGCCATGTTAGGCCCACTCGGTGCTATTTGTGGGTACTCTATCGGTACTTTTGGCCAACTTAGGCCAATTGGGTGCTATTTGTGGGTACTCTATCGGTACTTTTGGCCAACATAGGCCAATTGGGTGCTACTTGTGGGTGCTCTATCGGTACTTTTGGCCAACTTAGGCCAACTGGGTGCTATTTGTGGGTACTCTATCGGTACTTTTGGCCAACTTAGGCCAACTCAGTGCTTCTTGTGGGTGCTCTATCGGTACTTTTGGCCAACTTAGGCCAACTGGGTGCTATTTGTGGGTACTCTATCGGTACTTTTGGCCAACTTAGGCCAACTCAGTGCTTCTTGTGGGTACTCTATCGGTACTTTTGGCCAACTTAGGCCCATTCGGTGCTATTTGTGGGTACTCTATCGGTACTTTTGGCCAACTTAGGCCAACTCAGTGCTTCTTGTGGGTACTCTATCGGTACTTTTGGCCAACTTAGGCCCATTCGGTGCTATTTGTGGGTACTCTATCGGTACTTTGGGACATATTATGTCCTTCGGGTGAACCTTCTCGATACCTCATGGGTACTTGTGGCCAACTTAGGAAAATTCAGTGCAACCTATGGGCCTTTGGAAATTGTTCCAACACTTTGGACTTAGAAAATTTTCTGGACTTAGAAAATTTTTTGGACTTAGAAAAATTTTCAACTTCTGTATCTTCTTCATCAAGTTCCATTTTGTGGGACTTAGAAAATTTTCTGGACTTAGAAAATTTTTTGGACTTAGGAAATTTTTCAACACTTGTAAAATTTTTGTTCCTTCTTTGAAGAAGAATACTTTCCACTATTAGCTTCTTTCTCTTTTTCTTCTTAGTTGTCTTCTTATTTTCGGTCCGAGAGCGCCGACACTTGTAAAATTATCTAAGTCCGAAGACTTTTGGAATGAACCAAAAGTCAACGAACACAATACATCAACCCTATCAACATCAAGTGGCAACCCGAAGGAAGCGCAGCGGCCAGCCCATGTACAACGCGAAGTTGTAGCATGCAACCAACCAACCGCTAACCTCCAACGGCACTCAATGTATTCGTTACACATGGGCGCACCTGCACCACACTGTCGTGACCATCCAACGAGCCGTCGGTTCGGTCGTGTGTTACAAGCACCCCATCACATAGGCATAGAGTCACCACACAGTGTTCTTCAACACTCTCGTCACATGGTGCAAGTCACGGTACGCACCACCAATGTGCACTGGTTGGCCAATTCCAGCACACACGGGGCGCGCACGCGCAAGCACTAACCACCAAGCATGGGTCGCCTGAGAGGATCGATGCGAACGCATCTCTACAACTTGAAGCTCCCAGCCTGTAGTCCCGTCGTTTGCGGGCGGTCGTAGGTGTCGAAACTAGTGATATCCACAGTCGGCAAGCTCGTCCACCGGTGTTCCCAACATGTATGGTACTAACACGTGCAGCGCGAACCCGCCCTTTGCGGCCTAGTAGTAAGCGGGGATGAGACGCCAGTGTGCCAATGGACAGCACGGACGGTTCTCGGAGGGTTGTTAGGCCCGCTAGCTTACGACCACCTAATGGGTATAAGAAGCGCTATCAGCTCGGATTGGATACGACCTTAGAGGCGTTCAGGCATAATCCAGCGGACGTAGCGTCATACCATAGTCCGTTCGAACTAGTATTGAGCCAGTGGTCCGTACCTGTGGTTCCTCTCGTACTGCACAGGAATTCCGTTAAGATAGCGACAAACAATGCACACCAGTAGGGTAAAACTAACCTGTCTCACGACGGTCTAAACCCAGCTCACGTTCCCTTGAAAGGGTGAACAATCCTACGCTTGGTAAATTTTGCTTTACAATGATAGGAAGAGCCGACATCGAAGGATCAAAAAGCCACGTCGCTATGAACGCTTGGCGGCCACAAGCCAGTTATCCCTGTGTGCGTAGCTGTCAAGCCAGCAGTTTAGACGTGCTTCTGTGTCGCTCCGTATTTTTTGCAAAAATATTGTGCAAAAGTGCTTATAAAAAGCGGAACAATAGTCGAAAAAGGCGAATTGAGTGTTTTTCTAAGCGGTTGTTGAAAAAGAAATCGTTTTACTTCAATTTACTGCGTTAAAACTCAGTTTAAAGTGTCCCCATACACTTTGTATGGGGAACTTCAGTGGCGAATAAATATCGAAATACTGTGTTGGAACATTTGAAAAGTGGTAAAACACATGCTAGGGAGCATAAACTATCGTTTTCTAGCGACGTAAAGTGTTTTTAAAAAGAGGAAAACAGGAAAAACTCGACGTGAAAGTGCGTGCAAAAGCGTGGTACGGTGGCGTCAGGTGTGTCGTCGCGTGTGTTTGTGTCATCAACAACACCACGAAGCGTTTCGAGCAGCGAGGACAACAACCCAACGTAAAAGCTCCCCTTTTACGACGACAGCGCCACCAGCGGCGGGTTCTACAACTTCCAGCGAAGACAGCAACCACCTTCTCTTCGACGTCCGCAGCGCCACCAGCGACCGGTAGCGGTAGCGCTTAGCCGGGACACCAGCGTTACGAAGCGTTACGGTGC
Organism: Anopheles funestus; assembly: GCF_943734845.2. Taxonomy (NCBI): domain Eukaryota; kingdom Metazoa; phylum Arthropoda; class Insecta; order Diptera; family Culicidae; genus Anopheles; species Anopheles funestus. Next base: position 35,718 of record NW_026045229.1, read on the forward strand.
TATAAAACCTGATGCGGATTGCATACCTTTCCGGCGCTTTGCGGTCAGAGAGCGAGAACGCGCAGCCGGAGACCGGGAACGCCTAGTACGAGACCGGGAACGGTTCCTTGGCTCCGAATCCTTCCCCGGGAACGCCAAAACAAGAGATTTCAACGCGTCAGCAGGCGACGAACCCGATTTTTGGTGTTTTACTGTTCTTCTTGCGGAATATCTTAAAAAATTATTATTTCTGCGGGTTTCTCTTGCTTAATTGGTTTTTAATAAAGAAAAAAGTGGGAGTTTTTTATTCTTGCGATCCGCGGACGGAAAATCTGCCAAAATCTGCCAAAGGGGCTCTAGCGACGGACGGTCGTTACCTTGGCAGATGTTGAAGGGAATATTCCCTTGTTCCGTCTGAACGATTCGTGCAGGCGGTTTTTTGTGAAAGGAGCGGAGAATGGAGGGGCGGGTGCTTCGTTCCGGGGTGCGGTCGTCGTCCACGCCTCGGAAGCGGTCCGATACCCCTTCCCCTTTACCGGTGACACCACGGCCGGCCGGACCAACGGTGGCGGTTCCGTCCGAGGCTGATAATTCCGAGGAGGAGGACGATGCGGAATTTTCCGACGCCTCTCTTCTCGAGCAGACGGTGGTGCCGCCAGTGGTAGCAGCAGGGGAGATGTCTTCATCCGTGGCTCCCCACGACGATGGCGAAGCGTCGGTGCTGGCTTTCCAGCACAAGATGCTGGAGAACTTCGCCAAGCAGATCGAGTCGCTGACGGAAGAGCTGCGACTCAGCCGGGAACGTGAAGTGGCCCTGAAGTGTACGCTGGAAGCGCTTCAAGAGGGCATGCGTTCGTTGACGGCGCTACATTCCTCGGCACAGCCTGGTGGTCAGGGCAGTGCCAGGACAAAACGCAGCCGGCAGCAGCGCAACCGGGCGAAGAAGGCTTCGCAACAGCAGCAGCAGCAGCAGCAGCAGCAGCAGCAGCAGCAGCAGCAGCGGCAGCAGATACAACAACAGCGGCAGCAGCAGCAGCAGCAGCGCAGCCAGCCACAGCCGCAGCGACGGACGGTCGCAGTGTCGGCTAATGGCCAGCAGCAGCAGCAGCAGCAGCAACCGCAACGTCAACAGCAGCGGCAACAGCAGCAGATGTCCTGGGCTACGGTCGTGAGCGGTCGGAAGAGCCGATCGCAACGCCCGACTCAGCAGCAGCAGCAACCGCAGCAGGTGGGCCAGCCGTACCGGCCACCTCAGATGCGCCAGCAGCAGCAGCAGAGTCAGCAGCAACAACATCAGCAGTATCGTGCCCAGTCTAAGGGGCGTCCTCCGCGTCCTGACCGCATTGCGGTGGTCCCAGGTTCGGACAAAACCTGGACAGAGATGTACGTGAAGCTGCGTACATCTCAGGAGCTGCAGGACGTCAGGGCAGACATCGGCATGGGGCGCCGGACCGTGCAAGGTCATCTGCTTGTACCGTTGCGGAAGAACGTCGATAGCGCGGAGCTGGCTCGCCGGATCCAGCTAGCGCTAGGTGAGGACGGCGAGGCACGAGTGGTGACGGAGATGGGTGAGCTTCTCATCACCAACGTCGACTCTCTGGCCAAAGAGAGTGACGTGAAGCTTGCCATTGAGGAGAAGCTGGGAGCAGCGGCTGGCATCACTCACGTCGAGCTTTGGGAGCTCCGTGATGGCACCAAGCGAGCGCGAGTTCGACTTCCACTGGCCAAGGCACGGAGTCTCATTGGTCAGAAGCTGACACTCTGCCAATGTGTCAGCGGGATCCGTGAAGTGCCAAGGAAGCCGCTCGACCGTCAGCGTTGCTTCCGTTGCCTGCTGATGGGGCACCTGGCGCGGGACTGCCGCTCTTCAACTGACCGGACGGGTCAGTGTTTGCAGTGTGGCGAGGTAGGCCACCGCGTTAGTCAGTGCACGTCGGCAGCTAAGTGCATTGTCTGTCAGGGGCCCCATCGAGTGGGCCACTCATCGTGCCGACAAGGTCAACAGTGTCGGGTGTAGTGAGGGTGATGCAGGTCAACCTGGGTGGTGGACGCACTGCCCAGGATCTGGCCCTGCAAACAGCCCGCACGAAGCGGGTCGACGTGCTGCTGCTGTCAGAGGTGTATCGACCTCCAGAGGGCAGCGGTAACTGGACGGTGGATTCGTCGGGGAGAGCAGCTGTGGTGGCAACCGGCCACCTTCCAATCCAGCGGGTCTGGCGATGTGCCATGCCCGGGTTGGCTGCTGCGCAGATTGGAGGGGTGGTCTTCATCAGCTGTTACGCCCCTCCACGTCTCAACGCCGGCGAGTTCGAGCAACTTCTGGAGGCGGTGGAGTTGGAGGCCCAACCCCACCCTCGCATCGTCCTGGCAGGCGATTTCAACGCCTGGAATGAGGAGTGGGGTAGCCAACGTACCACCCGGCGCGGTGAAGAGCTGCTGGACACAATTCGGCAGCTTGGACTTGTGATCCTGAACCAAGGATCGGTCCCGACGTTCGTGGGCAACGGAGTCGCCACTCCCAGTGTCGTGGATGTGTCCTTCGCGAGCGCATCCATTGCTCGTCCAGACACTTGGGAGGTGGCAGCGAACACCACTTCGTGCCACTACACGGCGTCGGACCACCGGTACATTTTCTTCACCGTGGGGCCTCCAACTCTCGACCAGCAGCGACGACAACAGCAGCAGCACCAGCAGCAGCAGCACCAGCAGCAGCAGCACCTGCAGCAGCAGCATCGTCACCTGAACGGGAGGCAGCAGCGACAACAGCAGCAGCATCGCCAGCGGGGACAGGGGTCCTCTTCGTCGTCCACCACGTTTCGGCACGCTGGCCGTAGATGGAAGACGACGCAGTTTTCGGCGGAGGCATTCGCAGCCGCACTCCAGACGGCCGGTTTTCCGGAACGAGCCGTCAGCCAGGAGGGGATGGTCGACGCCATGCTAGATGCATGCGACGACACGATGGAGCGCGTCACCATGTCGCATCGTGACCCCCATCGAGACCTCTTCTGGTGGACTCCGGAGATCTTGCGTCTTCGGGAGGAGTGTGCGGCCGTACACGAGCGGATGCTTCGTACCGCCGACCTGCAGGAGCGCAGCATCGTGGCTGCACATCATCGGTCGGCGAGGAGAGCTGTCGAGAAGGCTGTCCGGGCCAGCAAGCGAGCGCAGCTCGACGAGCTGATTCAACAGGCGGAAACCAACGAGTTTGGGGCCGGTTATCGGGTGGTCATGTCTCGTCTTCGTGGCTGCTTCGTGCCACCTGAGACTGACCGTGTCGTGTTGGAGCGGATAGCCAACGATCTGTTCCCGACACATCCGCCTGTTGACTGGCCGGACGCTGAATCATCGAGCGTCGACACCGAGGAGCGGAGTTCTTCATTGACCCCTGTCACCGTGGGCGAGCTGTTGTCCATCGTGGGATCGATGGCGAACCGGAAAGCGCCTGGACTGGACGGTATCCCCAACGCGGCGGTTAAGACGGCCATTAGGAAGTACCCGGAGGTTTTCGTCCGTTTGTACCAGGACTGCCTGGACCGGGGTGCGTTTCCAGCGCCCTGGAAGAGGCAACGACTGGTACTGCTGCCAAAGCCTGGCAAGCCTCCCGGGGAAAGCTCCTCCTACCGGCCGCTGTGCATGCTCGACGCACTCGGCAAGGTGTTGGAGCGCCTAATTCTTAACCGCCTCAACGAGTTCCTGGAGGAACCGGATGAGGAACGGCTGTCGGACGGGCAGTACGGTTTCCGGCGAGGCAGATCCACCATCAGTGCGATCCAGCGCGTTGTCGAAGCGGGCAGGACGGCCATGTCCTTTCGCCGCACCAACGCCCGAGACAAGCGCTGCCTGATGGTGGTGGCACTTGATATCCGAAACGCCTTTAACTCTGCGCCCTGGCAAGCCATCGCCAACGCGCTGAGGGACAAGGGGGTACCGTCATCGCTGCAGCAGATACTGAGGAGCTATTTCGAGGACCGGCGGCTGGTTATCGACACCAGCGAGGGCCCTGTCGAGCGGAACATCAGTGCGGGCGTTCCACAGGGTTCCATTTTGGGACCCACGCTTTGGAACGTGCTGTACGACGGGGTCCTGGGTGTCCAGTTGCCTGAGGGGGCCGAGGTTATTGGCTACGCTGATGACCTTGTCGTCTTGGTCCCTGCAACGACACCCCAAGCCGCTTCCTCGACTGCTGAACGAGCCATCGCGGTAATCATGGACTGGCTGGACCGGAACCGTCTCTCGTTGGCGCCAGAGAAGACGGAAATGACGCTCATCTCCACCCTGAAGCGTCATCCGGTCGTCAGCATCAA
>NW_026045229.1:45000-67500 GCF_943734845.2 Anopheles funestus
CGTGCTGAGCTTCTCCCGTTTCGCTCGCAGCTACTCAGGGAATCCCGGTTGGTTTCTTCTCCTCCCCTTATTAATATGCTTAAATTCTGGGGGTTGTCTCACATCACTTGAGGCCTACAACAAAATCAGTCACATTCCATTCGTTTCGAACCCGGGGCATAGCGAACCGATATATACGCAACAACACTTCACACACACACACACACGGATTGGGCAATTTACGGTCATTTTTGAATCAACGATGGCCCCCCCGAGCACGTTGTCCGAATATCACTCCAATAAGGACAACGAGTTCCGCTCGGCATCGTTTTGATTCGATCTCTCAACAACAACTCCCGGTCGACTTGGTCGACTTGGACCCACGATGTCTCCCCCCGAGCATGTCGAGCCAACTGCACCACTATTGTATTGGACAACATGTTCCCCTCGGGCATCGATGGGTTAATCATGCACCACTATTATAAAACCCTTTGACGTTTTCCCCCAAGCACGTTGATCCAGTATTACGACGGATACGGTCAACGAAATCTTGGACATCAAAGAGGTTTTCGATTGAATTTCCCCATGTTTCACAACGTACTCTTAGCGGTATCCTACGATACGTCTCACTCTATTTGTGTGTGTGCGCGTTTACGTGCGTGCGATTTATGCGGTTCACCCCTTTACTTTCAGCGCCCTGCGGTCCCAACAAAGGTCCCGAGCACGCCATTATGCACAGTGTGGAAGCGTGTTTCCCCCACGACACTAGACGGGCTGCTCGCCATAGTGTTCTATTGTGGCACGCTCCACCCTGAAGTTTGGTTTGTTGTATATCAAGGAATTGATAGGCACTCAAGAATGTGTGCATCGGCCGGGTTTAATCGTCCGACGCGCAATATGCGTTCAACTTATCGGTGTTCATGTGTCCTGCAGTTCACATTGTGACGCGCATTTAGCTGCGGTCTTCATCGATCCATGAGCCGAGTGATCCCCTGCCTAGGGTTTTATAGTAAGGTTCCCAATGTAACACAATCCCGGTGGTACGTCCAAAGACTAACTTTCTGACTAAGTTGTCTTTATTACCCAATAGTCCCAGGCCTTGTGACTTGTGGCTCATGTCTACGCCCATGGCCACCATTCGCTAAGATAGTTTTGAAGTCACTTTGAAGGCCCAGGAACAACTCTCTTAGCACATCGGTTAACCTGGCGCCGCAGTCAACTCATGTGCTTGGATCGGATCGAGCTATTGAGTATTGGGCCTGCATACTCGCTCATCCGTATCCTTTGCGTACCGCCCCATGGCCCTTGTATGTCTGCACCACAGTTCCTGTTCGTTCCGTGCCTATGGCCGGATACGTATTGCACATCGGTATACCTGTCGCTACTCAGGCAACTCGTGTGCGTGGATTGGATCGAGAACATGGTGTGTGCCCCATGTTATAATTGATAGTCCATATCCACTTTATAGGTTAAAGTCATAAGTTGTGATTGCACAACCATTCTTCATAAGAGTTTAATCACTCTTCAACTAACTTTCGTTCTGGTGTCTTGGTATCAAATCGCGTAAGACACAAGATTCTACTGGCCAAATAGAATCTAGCACATTGGTTAACCTGGCGCCGCAGTCAACTCATGTGCTTGGATCGGATCGAGCTATTGAGTATTGGGCCTGCATACTCGCTCATCCGTATCCTTTGCGTACCGCCCCATGGCCCCGTCCTTAGAGTTAATGACTAGTAGGCTTAACTCTTTGTATGTCTGCACCACAGTTCCCGTTCGTTCCGTGCCGTGGCCGGATACGTATTGCACATCGGTATACCTGTCGCTACTCAGGCAACTCGTGTGCGTGGATTGGATCGAGCTCATGGGGTGTGTAGAGATTCCATGTTATAATTGCAAGTCCATATCCACTTTATAGGTTAAAGTCATAAGTTGTGATTGCACAACCATACTTCATAAGAGTTTAATAACTCTTCAACTAACTTTCGTTCTGGTGTCTTGGTATCAAATCGCATAAGACACAAGATTCTACTGGCCAAATAGAATCTAGCACATTGGTTAACCTGGCGCCGCAGTCAACTCATGTGCTTGGATCGGATCGAGCTATTGAGTATTGGGCCTGCATACTCGCTCATCCGTATCCTTTGCGTACCGCCCCATGGCCCCGTCCTTAGAGTTAATGACTAATAGGCTTAACTCTTTGTATGTCTGCACCACAGTTCCCGTTCGTTCCGTGCCGTGGCCGGATACGTATTGCACAACAGTAGATACCATCACCTGACGTATCTAACACACCACTATTGTAACTCGTCGTCGAAGGACCTTTCAAGTGCCTGATGGCCAGGGGAGCTCTTACACGGCACGGAGACACAGTGATGCTCGCCCATCACAGTGTACAACGATCGAGTTTGCTTAAGTGTCTGGGTACCTACACACCAGACACAATGCAATGGCCACGGATCCACACAAGGCACATCACATGCAGAAAGCTTCACCAGATTATGACACATACCACACTCTTGTAACTCGTCGTCGAAGGGGCGTTCAAAGTGCCTTACGGCTAGGGGAGATCTAGCACGGCACGGAGACACAGTGATGGTTGCCCATCAAAGTGTACAACGATCGAGTTTGCTTTCCGCGCAAGCGTTCTAAGTGTCTGGGTACCTACACACCAGACACAATGCAATGGCCACGGATCCACACAAGGCACATCACATGCAGAAAGCTTCACCAGATTCTGACACATACCACACTCTTGTAACTCGTCGTCGAAGGGGCGTTCAAAGTGCCTTACGGCTAGGGGGGATCTAGCACGGCACGGAGACACAGTGATGGTCACCCATCAAAGTGTACAACGATCGAGTTTGCTTTCCGCGCAAGCGTTCTAAGTGTCTGGGTATCTAAGCACCAGACACAATGCAATGGCCACGGATCCACACAAGGCACATCACATGCAGAAAGCTTCACCAGATTCTGACACATACCACACACATGCAACTCGTCGTCGAAGGGGCGTTCAAGTGCCTTACGGCTAGGGGAGATCTAGCTCGGCACGGAGACACAGTGATGGTCACCCATCAAAGTGTACAACGAACGAGTTGGCTTTCAACAAATTCTGACACATAGCAAGCGAGCGACCGAGCTACACCGAAGGCAGCCCATGGTTGGTCACTCGCGGACGATCATCAGTAATGATCCTTCCGCAGGTTCACCTACGGAAACCTTGTTACGACTTTTACTTCCTCTAAATCATCAAGTTCGGTCAACTTCAGCCATGCCAGCTGCAGCTCACGAAGGAACCGCGGAAGGTAAGCCTCCAGAAACCTCACTAAATAATCCATCGGTAGTAGCGACGGGCGGTGTGTACAAAGGGCAGGGACGTAATCAGCACTAGCTAATGACTAGTGCTTACTAGAAATTCCAGGTTCATGGGGACCGTTGCAGTCCCCAATCCCGACTAGATGGGCATTTTAGTGATTTCCCGTTCCTCTCGGAATGGGGGCGCCTATTGGCGAGAACACGCTGCGACCCACATTGTAGCACGCGTGCAGCCCAGAACATCTAAGGGCATCACGGACCTGTTATCGCTCATTCTCAGCTTGCTAAACACAAGTTGTCCCGCTAAGCAGGGCAAACGTAGCCGACGACCGCCCGTGAAGGCGCCGCCCGGCTGTAACGTCAGGTGCGCCCGGAGGCGCACTGCTGACAGCGTTCTAGTTAGCATGTTTGAGTCACGTTCGTTATCGGAATTAACCAGACAAATCATTCCACGAACTAAGAACGGCCATGCACCACTACCCTTAAATTTGAGAAAGAGCTATCAATCTGTCTTACCTCGATAAGTTTGGACCTGGTAAATTTTCCCGTGTTGAGTCAAATTAAGCCGCAAGCTCCACTTCTTGTGGTGCCCTTCCGTCAATTCCTTTAAGTTTCAACTTTGCAACCATACTTCCCCCGGAACCCGATTTTGGTTTCCCGGAAGCGACTGAGAGCACCGAATAGGGGTAGCGTCTCCCAATTGCTAATTGGCATCGTTTACGGTTAGAACTAGGGCGGTATCTAATCGCCTTCGATCCTCTAACTTTCGTTCTTGATTAAAGAAAGCATCCATGGCAAACGCTTTCGCTTCAGTTGGTCCTACGACGGTCTACGAATTTCACCTCTCGCGCCGTAATACCAATGCCCCCAACTACTTCTGTTAATCATTACCTCTAGGTTTCTGACAAACCAACGAAATCGTATAAACCGAGGTCATATTCCATTATTCCATGCAAGATTATTCTCGGCCAACGCCAACCCCACGGGGGGGCCGGACGCTTTGTCTTAGCCTGCTTTGAGCACTCTAATTTGTTCAAGGTAAATGTGAGTATCTTGAGCACCATGAGGAGCCCGTGCCGGAGTTAACCGGTAGCACGGTACTCGTTCACAGAGTAACGCCCAAGTACACCATTGTGAGTCGCAGCCGTGAGCGCGCGCACGAACGGCCCCGGCGTGTAACCGGGCGCCCGTGGCGGTCACGTGTCTGGACGGGCAATCAACTTCGAACGTTTTAACCGCAACAACTTTAATATACGCTAGTGGAGCTGGAATTACCGCGGCTGCTGGCACCAGACTTGCCCTCCACTTGATCCTTGTTGAAGGATTTATACTCAACTCATTCCAATTATGGACCATCGTTAGAGAGGTCCATATTGTTATTTCTCGTCACTACCTCCCCGTACTGGGATTGGGTAATTTACGCGCCTGCTGCCTTCCTTGGATGTGGTAGCCATTTCTCAGGCTCCCTCTCCGGAATCGAACCCTGATTCCCCGTTACCCGTCGCAACCATGGTAGTCCTCTACACTACCATCAATAGTTGATAGGGCAGACATTTGAAAGATCTGTCGTCAGTCGACAAGCGACCATACGATCTGCGTCCTTATCCAGACTTCAACTCAAGCCGCCCGGAGGCGATTGGTTTAACTAATAAGTGCACCAGTTCAGCTACCCGCGAGGGCAACAGTCCCGGCATGTTGCATGTATTAGCTCTGGATTTTCCACAGTTATCCAAGTAACTAGTGGTAGGATGATCTTGTGAATTATAGCTGTTATACTGAGCCTTATGCGGTTTCACATTCATTTATGTTTGTACTTAGACATGCATGGCTTAACCTTTGAGACAAGCGTATATTACTGGTAGGATCAACCAGAATTCGTTCCACTACAGACACACACTCGCTTAGTGGGAAATAAATTTCCACACAACTCTCTCTCTCTAGAACCATATGGAATGGCTCTTTGGTGTTGGGTAAGGCACCAATTTGTTGGGGTGTAACGGTCACCACCAACTTTAAGTTTGTTAGGGCACAACGGAAACCACTAACTAAACTTTAGGAAACTAAATTTCCTCACACATTATCTCTCACCATATTAGCACTAGGTGCTATCCACGATTGTACAACGTTTCAACTCTTGAATCGACCGTAGGGCCGCGGAATTGCTTCCGGGCCCCTATTCTCGCTATTAATTGTTCATCTCTTTCAATACATCGAGTTCGTTCCATTGGGTAGTTCGCATGGCGAACGTTTTGATGCAGCCCCCTGGGGGACCACGGCACTTTACACCGGGTATGGTGTATGCGCAACCTACAGATAACAATAAACCCCTTATGCGTGTGTAAACCGATGTTGGGCTGCTCAACATCTTTCATGGTTACATCACTTGCACCAGAACCCACGGTGCCGATTTGGTAATATGTTGTACATTTACTCTCAAGATGTACGCTTCGGCCCCTTATTCAGGGGCTCAAGCTATTACCAGCAAGAACAATCCTCATCCAGACTTGAACTCGAAACACCCGGAGGCGAACGGTTTAACTAATAAGTGCACCAGTCTTGAATCCATGCGTCGGTGGAAACAATGCCGGCGTGTTGCATGTATTAGCTCTGAACTTAGCGAGTGATTGCCTTGCAGCTGTCATACTGAGCGTAGAGCGTGATTATCGCTCACTTGAACCATGTTGAATGGCTCTTTGGTGTAGGGTAAGGCACCAATTTGTTGGGGCACAACGAAACCACCAACTTAAGACTTGCTTATAGGCATTTCAACGTTTTCAACTCTTAAATCGACCGTGTTTCATTATCATCTCTTCTTCTTATTAAATGCATCGAGTTCGTTCCATTGGGTAGTTCGCGTGGCGAACGGTTTGATGCAGCCCCCCGGGGGGGACCACGGCACTTTACACCGGGCATGGTGTATGCGCAACCTACAGATCACCAATATATTTGTGATCGATAATGCACACTTCTTACACGACTGACCAGTCGACAGCGTTGCCTTCCTATTATGCGTGTGTAAACCGATGTTGGGCTGCTCAACATCTTTCACGGTTACATCACTTGCACCCGAACCCATGGTGCCGATTTGGTAATATGTTGTACATGGTCTCAAGATGTACGCTTCGACCCCTTATTCAGGGGCTCAAGCTATTACCAGCAAGATCAATCCTCATCCAGACTTGAACTCGAGTCACCCGGAGGCGAACGGTTTAACTAATAAGTGCACCAGTCTTGAATCCATGCGTCGGTGGAAACAATGCCGGCATGTTGCATGTATTAGCTCTGAACATAGCGAGTGATTGCCTTGTAGCTGTCGAACTGAGCGTAGAATGTGATTATCGCTCACTTGAAAGGGTCAAGCCCTTTCGAGTCGTCCGGTTTTTACGCCAGACGACTCGGTTCACCATCTTTCGGGATACAAGTTGACTAAGTGGTACCACTACACTTATCAACTTTCGATTTGGTAATCCTCATCCAGCTTCCTTTCTGGAGGTCCCGAGGATTACCAATTGGGCTGTCATACTGAGCTCATATATTGGAGATCGATAATGCACACTTCTTACACGACTGACCAGTCGACAGCGCTGCCTTCCTATTATGCGTGTGTAAACCGATGTTGGGCTGCTCAACATCTTTCACGGTTACATCACTTGCACCAGAACCCACGGTGCCGATTTGGTAATATGTTGTACATGGTCTCAAGATGTACGCTTCGACCCCTTATTCAGGGGCTCAAGCTATTACCAGCAAGAACAATCCTCATCCAGACTTGAACTCGAAACACCCGGAGGCGAACGGTTTAACTAATAAGTGCACCAGTCTTGAATCCATGCGTCGGTGGAAACAATGCCGGCATGTTGCATGTATTAGCTCTGAACATAGCGAGTGATTGCCTTGTAGCTGTCGAACTGAGCGTAGAATGTGATTATCGCTCACTTGAACCATGTTGAATGGCTCTTTGGTGTAGGGTAAGGCACCAATTTGTTGGGGCGTAACGGTCACCACCAACTTAAGACTTGCTTATAGGTATTTCAACGTTTTCAACTCTTTAATCGACCGTGTTTCATTATCATCTCTTCTTCTTATTAAATGCATCGAGTTCGTTCCATTGGGTAGTTCGCGTGGCGAACGGTTTGATGCAGCCCCCCGGGGGGGACCACGGCACTTTACACCGGGCATGGTGTATGCGCAACCTACAGATCACCAATATATTTGTGATCGATAATGCACACTTCTTACACGACTGACCAGTCGACAGCGCTGCCTTCCTATTATGCGTGTGTAAACCGATGTTGGGCTGCTCAACATCTTTCACGGTTACATCACTTGCACCCGAACCCATGGTGCCGATTTGGTAATATGTTGTACATGGTCTCAAGATGTACGCTTCGACCCCTTATTCAGGGGCTCAAGCTATTACCAGCAAGATCAATCCTCATCCAGACTTGAACTCGAAACACCCGGAGGCGAACGGTTTAACTAATAAGTGCACCAGTCTTGAATCCATGCGTCGGTGGAAACAATGCCGGCATGTTGCATGTATTAGCTCTGAACATAGCGAGTGATTGCCTTGCAGCTGTCGAACTGAGCGTAGAATGTGATTATCGCTCACTTGAAAGGGTCAAGCCCTTTCGAGTCGTCCGGTTTTTACGCCAGACGACTCGGTTCACCATCTTTCGGGAAGGGACCGTCTCGGTCGCAAGCTGCTCCGGTCCCCAAACAACCTGCGACAAATGATAGGAAATGCCGACATCAATACGTGTTCAGTTTGGTTTATCGCTCATAGGTCTTTTTGACCATCGATCCCTGATTATAACTCTCAATTAAACAGTCAGGAGAGTAAGGCATGCCCATCGATATCTCATCGACAGGCGATACCGCAAGAACGGCCAACGACACATCAGGTGATCGATTATTGCTACGACTTTTGCTTAATCGTTTCCACTCCTTAGAGAAAGAAACCCCCGGGGACCGTCTCGGTCGCAAGCTGCTCCGGTCCCTAAACAACCTGCGACAAATGATAGGAAATGCCGACATCAATATGTGTTCAGTTTGGTTTATCGCTCATTGGTCTGTTTGACCATCGATCCCTGATTAAACTCTCAGTAATCCAGTCGGGAGAGTAAGGCATGCCCATCGATATCTCATCGACAGGCGATACCGCTTGAACGGCCAACGACACATCAGAGGATCGTATCTTGCTACAACTTTTGCTTAATCGTTTCTTCTCCTTGGAGAAAGAAACCCCCGGGGACCGTCTCGGCCGCAAGCTGCTCCGGTCCCTAAACAACCTGCGGCATCAAATGATAGGAAAAGCCGACATCAATACGTGTTCAGTTTGGTTTATCGCTCATTGGTCTTGTTTGACCATCGATCCCTGATTAATACTCTCAATTAGAAGGTCGGTAGAGTAAGGCATGCCCATCGATATCTCATCGACAGGCGATACCGCATGAACGGCCAACGACACATCAGAGGATCGTATCTTGCTACAACTCTTGCTTAATAGTTTCCACTCCTTGGAGAAAGAAACCCCCGGGGACCGTCTCGGCCGCAAGTTGCTCCGGTCCCTAAACAACCTGCGGCATCAAATGATAGGAAAAGCCGACATCAATACGTGTTCAGTTTGGTTTATCGCTCATAGGTCTGTTTGACCATCGATCCTAGAATTCAACTTTCGAGTAAGGCATGCCCGTCGATATCTCATCGATAGGCGATACCGGTAGAACGGCCAACGACACACATCTAGGATCGCATTTACTCTTCCTTGGATGGATAACCAATACCCTAGGACCGTTTCATCGCGAGCTGCTCCGGTCCTCAAACAACTCGCGAACCACCGATAGGATGATATTAGGAATGGCCGACTTTCATCCTTTAACTCTCAGTTCTGCTTACCAAAACATAGGTACTTGGACCTTAAAGACCACTATATGTTCCCCGATCGGGGGCAATCGGAACGTCTATCCATCATCAACATCGTTTCACTCATTCCGAACCACCAAATTGGACAGACAGTACCATATTCACCAACCGATTGCTTCAACTTCGCAAACTGTATGGTAAGTTCTACTAATTTCACATCTTACCATCGACTAATAGTGCATAAATCCACTTGGAAATCACTTTTCCTTGGTCCTCGGACCTTCTACGACAACGTCCAACAAATATCCGAAGTCGTTTCCCAACTTAGACCAAGCATTTCGTATCTTTACTTCTAATCGATTTTTTCTCTCATAATTGACGATCAAAATCTAAAAACCACATTTTGAGCCAGAAGCAGTCGTCCGATCGTCCTGGGGGTAGTCTCAATCGATTTAGAAGGGCCCAATTCATAAAGATACGTACTCAGTCAAATTCATGCTTCTGGCTCACCTACCCCCTATATAGAAAACGAAAGCGTACAGGCGTGGAAAACGTGCCATTTTTCTCCATCACGGACTTTTTTTTTCTCGTTGCACCGACTCTAGTAAAAAAGTGAAATTTTTTACTAGTTACCAACTTTTGCAAATTATCATCGGATATCACTTTTCATGGTCTATAGTAAGTTCTTATCACGTTTTAGTAGTTTTTGAAAAAAAAATTTTTTTGAACTTTTCAAAATTTTTCAAAACAAAGTTTTTGTAGGCGGTTTTGTGTATGGAGGGTTACTAGTCTCGGGGTCACTGTTTGACCAAAAAACCACTATATATCATTCGAAAGGTAATTTCAAGGGCTACAAAAAATTGTTCTACGGCACCCCCCTCCGACGTCTAGTATTCGAGTTATTGGCCAAAAACCATCACTTGAGCGATTTTTCGTTCAGGGTACCCGACTCTAGTAAAAAAGTGAAATTTTTCTCGATTGACCAAGTGTTGCAAATGACCATCGGATTTCACTTTTTATGGTCTATAGTGAGTTCTGATCACGATTTGGTACTTTTTGAAAAAATTTTTTTGACGCACTTTTCAAAATTTTGCAAAACCAAAACTTTTTAGGCGGTTTTGTGTATGGAGGGTTACTAGTCTCGGGGTCACTGTTTGACCAAAAAACCACTATATATCATTCGAAAGGTAATTTCAAGGGCTACAAAAAATTGTTCTACGGCACCCCCCTCCGACGTCTAGTATTCGAGTTATTGGCCAAAAACCGCAACTATAGCGGTTTTTCGTACAGGGTACCCGACTCTAGTAAAATGATGCGATTTTTACTAGTCTAGGAACTTTTTGGTCAAAAAATCAAGTATATGTCATTCGATAGATAATTTCAAGGGCTACCAAAAATTGTTCCACGACACCCCCCTGCGACGTCTAGTATTCGAGTTATTAGCCAAAAACCGCAACTTAAGCGGTTTTTCGTCCAGGGTACCCGACTCTAGTAAAATGATGCGATTTTTACTAGTCTAGGGAACTTTTTGGCCAAAAATCAAGTATATGTCATTCGATAGATAATTTCAAGGGCTACCAAAAATTGTTCCACGACACCCCCCTCCGACGTCTAGTATTAGAGTTATTAGCCAAAAACCGCAACTATAGCGGTTTTTCGTCCAGGGTACCCGACTCTAGTAAAATGATGCGATTTTTACTAGTCTAGGGAACTTTTTGGCCAAAAATCAAGTATATGTCATTCGATAGATAATTTCAAGGGCTACCAAAAATTGTTCCACGACACCCCCCTGCGACGTCTAGTATTCGAGTTATTAGCCAAAAACCGCAATTATAGCGGTTTTTCGTCCAGGGTACCCGACTCTAGTAAAATGATGCGATTTTTACTAGTCTAGGGAACTTTTTGGCCAAAAATCAAGTATATGTCATTCGATAGATAATTTCAAGGGCTACCAAAAATTGTTCCATGACACCCCCCTGCGACGTCTAGTATTCGAGTTATGGGCCAAAAACCATTCATACTTGAGCATTTTGCTCATTTTGCCTGTACGGGTACCGGGGACTAGTAAAATCAGGCCAATTTTACTAGAGTAGGGGTCCTTTTTGGTCAAAAAAACAACTTTTGCTCGTTCGATAGGGAATCGATAGGGCAACAAAAAATCGTTCTACGACCCCCCCTTCCGATGTCTAGTATTCGAGTTATGGGCCAAAAACAGTTTATAGCTAATTTTTCACTCGATTTTTCACCAAGTATCGCACATTACTCCGGTTCTATACATTGGATCGTCAATCTTTAAGATTTTATGGGTAGTTCCAACTGTTTGCTACATTTCATCCATACATCACCAACCGATTCAATGTCTGTGCTAGAAGTTATTAGAGGAATAAAAAAATTTACCCTTGGCTTTGGACCGTACAATTTTACCCATTTTTGGCCCATATTTGCCCCATAGCTCCGCCGGTATCCAAGATATGGCCACACTTTCTTCTGGCCATGGGTAGATGGCACTTGTGGCTAGATTTCTTCCATGCACCACTAATCGCTACCATGTCTGTGGCCGGAGCTATTCGACGAACAACCATCGCATTTACCTAGGTACTTTTTCGGGTTTTTGGTCCACCTGGCACCATTTTTGGCCCGTATTTGCCCAATAGCTCCGCCGGTATCCAAGATATGGCCACACTTTGTTCTGGCCATGGGTAGATGGCACTTGTGGCTAGATTTCTTCCATGCACCACTAATCGCTACCATGTCTGTGGCCGGAGCTATTCACGAAAGCGCCTCGCGCACTTGGTCGGATTTTTGGTCCAACTTGCACCATTTTTGGCCCATATTTGCCCCATAGCTCCGCCGGTATCCAAGATATGGCCACACTTTCTTCTGGCCATGGGTAGATGGCACTTGTGGCTAGATTTCTTCCATGCACCACTAATCGCTACCATGTCTGTGGCCGGAGCTATTCACGAAAGCGCCTCGCGCACTTGGTCGGATTTTTGGTCCAACTTGCACCATTTTTGGCCCATATTTGCCCCATAGCTCCGCCGGTATCCAAGATATGGCCACACTTTCTTCTGGCCATGGGTAGATGGCACTTGTGGCTAGATTTCTTCCATGCACCACTAATCGCTACCATGTCTGTGGCCGGAGCTATTCACGAAAGCGCCTCGCGCACTTGGTCGGATTTTTGGTCCAACTTGCACCATTTTTGGCCCATATTTGCCCCATAGCTCCGCCGGTATCCAAGATATGGCCACACTTTGTTCTGGCCATGGGTAGATGGCACTTGTGGCTAGATTTCTTCCATGCACCACTAATCGCTACCATGTCTGTGGCCGGAGCTATTCGACGAACAACCATCGCATTTACCTAGGTACTTTTTCGGGTTTTTGGTCCACCTGGCACCATTTTTGGCCCGTATTTGCCCAATAGCTCCGCCGGTATCCAAGATATGGCCACACTTTGTTCTGGCCATGGGTAGATGGCACTTGTGGCTAGATTTCTTCCATGCACCACTAATCGCTACCATGTCTGTGGCCGGAGCTATTCACGAAAGCGCCTCGCGCACTTGGTCGGATTTTTGGTCCAACTTGCACCATTTTTGGCCCATATTTGCCCCATAGCTCCGCCGGTATCCAAGATATGGCCACACTTTCTTCTGGCCATGGGTAGATGGCACTTGTGGCTAGATTTCTTCCATGCACCACTAATCGCTACCATGTCTGTGGCCGGAGCTATTCACGAAAGCGCCTCGCGCACTTGGTCGGATTTTTGGTCCAACTTGCACCATTTTTGGCCCATATTTGCCCCATAGCTCCGCCGGTATCCAAGATATGGCCACACTTTCTTCTGGCCATGGGTAGATGGCACTTGTGGCTAGATTTCTTCCATGCACCACTAATCGCTACCATGTCTGTGGCCGGAGCTATTCACGAAAGCGCCTCGCGCACTTGGTCGGATTTTTGGTCCAACTTGCACCATTTTTGGCCCATATTTGCCCCATAGCTCCGCCGGTATCCAAGATATGGCCACACTTTCTTCTGGCCATGGGTAGATGGCACTTGTGGCTAGATTTCTTCCATGCACCACTAATCGCTACCATGTCTGTGGCCGGAGCTATTCGACGAACAACCTGCGCATTTACCTAGGTACTTTTTCGGATTTTTGGTCCAACTTGCACCATTTTTGGCCCATATTTGCCCCATAGCTCCGCCGGTATCCAAGATATGGCCACACTTTCTTCTGGCCATGGGTAGATGGCACTTGTGGCTAGATTTCTTCCATGCACCACTAATCGCTACCATGTCTGTGGCCGGAGCTATTCGACGAACAACCTGCGCATTTACCTAGGTACTTTTTCGGATTTTTGGTCCAACTTGCACCATTTTTGGCCCATATTTGCCCCATAGCTCCGCCGGTATCCAAGATATGGCCACACTTTCTTCTGGCCATGGGTAGATGGCACTTGTGGCTAGATTTCTTCCATGCACCACTAATCGCTACCATGTCTCTGGCCGGAGCTATTCGACGAACAACCATCGCATTCACCTTCTCGTTGCACTTCTTCGGGAATTTGGTGCAACCAAGTTTTCACTATAACTTGGTCATTTTCCGTCCATCGGACATGCGGTTTTGGGTGTCGATACTTGACACCACGCGCTACAATATGTTCCTCCACGACCATGTGGTCCGATGCTTCCAACAGGAGCTATTCGAGGAGTACCGATTTTTCACCATTAAAAATGCTCAATTTTGCACCAACTTTTGCCTATAACTCAGGCTGTATCGATCGGATCTTCAATCTTGAAAAAGTTTTGGATAGGTGGCACCAAATGCTACATTTCGTTCTTCCACGTCAACTTTGTCCGATGTCTAGCAAAAAAGTTATTCGCGAACCAAGTCCAGAACCCATGCAATGGCTGCCCTCATTGCATACATCACGGCGGTTAACTCTCGTTACTCTATACCGTGGACTTGGTACTTTTTCAGGCATTCGTTGCTACTTCTCGGTTCATGATATTCGTTTACGGTCTTCACTAGGGCATTTGGTGCTCCTTATCGGTTCATGATATTCGTTTACGGTCTTCACTAGGGCATTTGGTGCTCCTTATCGGTTCATGATATTCGTTTACGGTCTTCACTAGGGCATTTGGTGCTCCTTCTCGGTTCATGATATTCGTTTACGGTCTTCACTAGGGCATTTGGTACTGGGCTTCCCACTTTCTACTGATCGATCCATACTCACTTGCGTGCACCTAGCCTAGGAAGGTTTCCTATGGCTTCCCATCTTTCTACTGATCGATCCATACTCACTTGCGTGCACCTAGCCTAGGAAGGTTTCCTATGGCTTCCCATCTTTCTACTGATCGATCCATACTCACTTGCGTGCACCTAGCCTAGGAAGGTTTCCTATGGCTTCCCATCTTTCTACTGATCGATCCATACTCACTTGCGTGCACCTAGCCTAGGAAGGTTTCCTATGGCTTCCCATCTTTCTACTGATCGATCCATACTCACTTGCGTGCACCTAGCCTAGGAAGGTTTCCTATGGCTTCCCATCTTTCTACTGATCGATCCATACTCACTTGCGTGCACCTAGCCTAGGAAGGTTTCCTATGGCTTCCCATCTTTCTACTGATCGATCCATACTCACTTGCGTGCACCTAGCCTAGGAAGGTTTCCTATGGCTTCCCATCTTTCTACTGATCGATCCATACTCACTTGCGTGCACCTAGCCTAGGAAGGTTTCCTATGGCTTCCCATCTTTCTACTGATCGATCCATACTCACTTGCGTGCACCTAGCCTAGGAAGGTTTCCTATGGCTTCCCATCTTTCTACTGATCGATCCATACTCACTTGCGTGCACCTAGCCTAGGAAGGTTTCCCTTCGGTACCGACTTCCATCTACGCACTCGATATAACCTAGGTACTTGGTACCGATGTTGGTTAACACTCAAGCATTTCTTGCATCCTGCGTGCAAGGTACCAATTTTCACTTCTTAGGTACGTTTATGGGCCCGCATTAATCCAATATCGCTCCGATGGCCTTTCGCATTATTTCATCCGATAGCCCTTGCCAAAAGCTACCAAAAGTTCCTCCACGGCCATGTGCTCCGACGCTTAGTTTAGGAAATATTCGAAAAAATTCAAAATAGGAAGCATTTTCTTATTAGAAAATCACCTTAAATCGATGCCCATTTTTTGGGCAAAAACTTTAACGTCTTCCCGACTTTGCGGGAATTGCGAATTTTAGGCACCCAGAGAAAATCTTTTACTTTAAGGGGGCGGCCGCGAAGTTGCCCAAAGTCTCGGACACAAAAATTCTCAAGTTCCCCACTCTAGTAAATCGCCCTATGAGTATCTCCTGGCCCGCGAGCTCTGCGAGCGGGCCAGCTTCGGCGATTTTTGCCTTTTCGCCTAGGCGGTTCTTCTACGAAATTGGTCCACAGCTTTTGCTCAGAAAGCTAGCATTTGTTGCAACAGTTAGGTACTTGGTACCACATTTTGGTATCCATTTGGGCATTTGTGGCAACTACTCGGTACTTTGGCCCACATTTCGCTCTACTCGGGCTTCTATGGTGGTACTTGTCGGTACTTCTGGCCAACTTAGGCCAATTGGGTGCAACTTGTGGGTACTCTGTGGGTACTTTAGGGCGTATTGTGTCTTTCGGGTGAACCTTCGCTATACTTCATGGGTACTGATGGCCAACTTAGGATCATTCAGTGCAACCTTTGGGCCTAAGGAAATTTGTCCAACTCTTTGGACTTAGAAAATTTTCTGGACTTAGAAAATTTTCTGGACTTGTAAAAATTTTCAAATGTTCAATTTGGCCCACATTTCGCTCTACTCGGGCCTCTATGGTGCTACTTGGCGGTACTTTTGGCCAACTTAGGCCAATTGGGTGCTCTTTGTGGGTACTCTATCGGTACTTTTGGCCAACTTAGGCCAATGGGGTGCTATATGTGGGTGCTCTATCGGTACTTTTGGCCATGTTAGGCCCATTCGGTGCTATTTGTGGGTACTCTATCGGTACTTTTGGCCATGTTAGGCCCATTCGGTGCTATTTGTGGGTACTCTATCAGTACTTTTGGCCAACTTAGGCCAACTCAGTGCTACTTGTGGGTACTCTATCGGTACTTTTGGCCAACTTAGGCCAACGCGGTGCTATTTGTGGGTACTCTATCGGTACTTTTGGCCAACTTAGGCCCATTCGGTGCTATTTGTGGGTACTCTATCGGTACTTTTGGCCAACATAGGCCAATTGGGTGCTCTTTGTGGGTACTCTATCGGTACTTTTGGCCATCTTAGGCCCATTCGGTGCTATTTGTGGGTACTCTATCGGTACTTTTGGCCAACATAGGCCAATTGGGTGCTACTTGTGGGTGCTCTATCGGTACTTTTGGCCAACTTAGGCCAACTGGGTGCTATTTGTGGGTACTCTATCGGTACTTTTGGCCAACTTAGGCCAACTCAGTGCTTCTTGTGGGTACTCTATCGGTACTTTTGGCCAACTTAGGCCCATTCGGTGCTATTTGTGGGTACTCTATCGGTACTTTTGGCCAACTTAGGCCAACTCAGTGCTACTTGTGGGTACTCTATCGGTACTTTTGGCCAACTTAGGCCAACTGGGTGCTATTTGTGGGTACTCTATCGGTACTTTTGGCCAACTTAGGCCAACTCAGTGCTTCTTGTGGGTACTCTATCGGTACTTTTGGCCAACTTAGGCCCATTCGGTGCTATTTGTGGGTACTCTATCGGTACTTTTGGCCAACTTAGGCCAACTCAGTGCTACTTGTGGGTACTCTATCGGTACTTTTGGCCAACTTAGGCCAATTGGGTGCTCTTTGTGGGTGCTCTATCGGTACTTTGGGACATATTATGTCCTTCGGGTGAACCTTCTCGATACCTCATGGGTACTTGTGGCCAACTTAGGAAAATTCAGTGCAACCTATGGGCCTTTGGAAATTGTTTCAACACTTTGGACTTAGAAAATTTTCTGGACTTAGAAAATTTTTTGGACTTAGAAAAATTTTCAACTTCTGTATCTTCTTCATCATGTTCCATTTTGTGGGACTTAGAAAATTTTCTGGACTTAGAAAATTTTTTGGACTTAGGAAATTTTTCAACACTTGTAAAATTTTTGTTCCTTCTTTGAAGAAGAATACTTTCCACTATTAGCTTCTTTCTCTTTTTCTTCTTAGTTGTCTTCTTATTTTCGGTCCGAGAGCGCCGACACTTGTAAAATAATCTAAGTCCGAAGACTTTTGGAATGAACCAAAAGTCAACGAACACAACACACCAAGCCTATCAACATCAAGTGGCAACCCGAAGGAAGCGCAGCGGCCAGCCCATGTACAACGCGAAGTTGTAGCATGCAACCAACCAACCGCTAACCTCCAACGGCACTCAATGTATTCGTTACACATGGGCGCACCTGCACCACACTGTCGTGACCATCCAACGAGCCGTCGGTTCGGTCGTGTGTTACAAGCACCCCATCACATAGGCATAGAGTCACCACACAGTGTTCTTCAACACTCTCGTCACATGGTGCAAGTCACGGTACGCACCACCAATGTGCACTGGTTGGCCAATTCCAGCACACACGGGGCGCGCACGCGCAAGCACTAACCACCAAGCATGGGTCGCCTGAGAGGATCGATGCGAACGCATCTCTACAACTTGAAGCTCCCAGCCTGTAGTCCCGTCGTTTGCGGGCGGTCGTAGGTGTCGAAACTAGTGATATCCACAGTCGGCAAGCTCGTCCACCGGTGTTCCCAACATGTATGGTACTAACACGTGCAGCGCGAACCCGCCCTTTGCGGCCTAGTAGTAAGCGGGGATGAGACGCCAGTGTGCCAATGGACAGCACGGACGGTTCTCGGAGGGTTGTTAGGCCCGCTAGCTTACGACCACCTAATGGGTATAAGAAGCGCTATCAGCTCGGATTGGATACGACCTTAGAGGCGTTCAGGCATAATCCAGCGGACGTAGCGTCATACCATAGTCCGTTCGAACTAGTATTGAGCCAGTGGTCCGTACCTGTGGTTCCTCTCGTACTGCACAGGAATTCCGTTAAGATAGCGACAAACAATGCACACCAGTAGGGTAAAACTAACCTGTCTCACGACGGTCTAAACCCAGCTCACGTTCCCTTGAAAGGGTGAACAATCCTACGCTTGGTAAATTTTGCTTTACAATGATAGGAAGAGCCGACATCGAAGGATCAAAAAGCCACGTCGCTATGAACGCTTGGCGGCCACAAGCCAGTTATCCCTGTGTGATTGTCACCTGGGTGCTGACAAGTGAAGATGTGGTAAACAAACGCTCCGTCAAGAAGTGGTGAAAATTTGGTGAAAATCGTAATAAAATCGTTTTAAAAGTGTCAAAATCGTGCTTAGAGCACCCGACTTACCCAAAAATAGTGAAGTTCGGCCAAAAAACGACAATTTTTGTGCAAATATAGTTTTGTTGTGTTTTTGCCCCCTCCGGGAGCACCAAAGTGAACCGGTGTTCAGGTGTGCAAAAAATCACCTCTTTTCCTGCCGGAAGAGGTTGATTTAAGGTAAATCGTGGCCGCTGAAGCCGATAAAACGGTTTCCGAGTCGATCGGAGCAGTGGAAGCGCGACAAAAAACGATATTTTGGTGCCCATACATTTTGTATGGGGAACTTTGGACACTCACAGCTCAGTGAATTTTGAACGGATTTGGACTGGATATGTTTTAAATCGTGTGCGGAGTGCCAAAGAAGTGATTTTGTGAAAAAACCGCATCAAAATCGGTGATTTTAGTGCTGAAAAAAGTGGAAAACACTTTTGCAACACGTGGTGACAGAACTGCCCAGGCGGCATTTTCCCATGGTACAAAATATTGAGTGTGTTATAAAGTGGAAAATTTTTATCGCCTGATCGGTTTCGTGAGTGTTGGAGGTGGTTGAGCACGGAGAGACGATTCGGGGAAAATTTTTCCCCCCGCTCCCACCTCACCCCATCGCCCTCAGTGACCCCCGGCCTTATTAAGGCCTTATCAAGGTGCATTAAATTTTGGACTTCGCCGGAAAATTACACAAGTGCAGTGGAAAATTCCGGTTTTGTGCTGGAAAATTCGGGGACCTCCAGACGCACCCCCTGGATTTTTTCCGGACCTCCAGCACCCCCCCCGCATTTTCCGGATTTCCTTATTAAGGCGTTAAAAAGGTGAAAAACATAAAAACGCTGCGGAAAATTATTTGCGGGCTGCAAAAAATTCCGGTTTTGGGCTCTAAAATTCGGGGACCACTTGCCACACCCCCTGAAATTTTTTCCGCGCCCCCACCACCCACCCACCGCCCCCCCCGGATCAGGAATCGCGGATTTTTGGTGGATTTTCGGGTTTTTCGCCATTTTCGGGTGAAAGGAGGGGAGATAGGAGCTTGGTGTGTTCGGGAGTTTTGCTCAGGAGGGGCAATTACATCTAGCCCCCCACCCCCCTGGGTCATTTTCCACCCCCCCCCTGGCCAATTCGGCATTTTTGGGGGTCTAGCTCGGTCTTGATAAATCGTGGAACGACCTAACGTGACGAAACACCACCTCCCTGAACGATTTTACTGCTCGAATACCATTTCTGCTGTGGTGGTTCTCACGGGGCAGTCCGCTGCTGGCGTCCTCCCGTGAGGGGGAGTAAATCCAGCATAAAGTGCGGAAAATGTCAGTATCTGGGCGATCCCTTCGTCCCAGGGCTGACTCATCCGACGTGAGACCGGCCAAGCTTCCGCAGATTATGGAGGCGAAAGTGGCCGTGACTAGAGTGTCCCTACCGACAATGAAGCCAGCTAGCTCGGAGATGGTCGAGCTGAGGAAGCTCATGAGTGAGACTTCCCTCACTAATGAGCAGCTACTGTCGACAATTCAGGACCTGCAGCAGGAGCTCTCGGCTCTCCGTCAGCGTATGGACGCCAACGCCGAGCAGGCTCGGATTGATATGCAGCAGGTTCAGGAGCGTGCTCGTCAGGAGCTACAGGCGGTCCAGGAGCAGGCTCGCCAGCGTGAAGAGCGGCTTCGGGAAGAACACATGAAGGACCGGCAGGCGCTGAACGAGCTTATCCTGCAGTCGATTGGCGCCAAGAATGTGACTGCTCAGGGTTACTACGCCAGCATCGCCGAGGAGCAGCGCACGTGGGCAGAGGTGGCCAGTAGTGAGCCGGTTAAGCGCGTGCAGCGCAAGCGTGGCAATCGCCGTGGTAAGGCGCAGCCATCACAACAGCAGCAGCAGCAGCAACAAATCCGGCAGCAACAGCCATCCCAGCAGCGTCAGCAGCAGCAGACACGCCAGCAGTGGCCGGCGTTGCAGAAGCGGCAGCAGACGCAACAGCAGGGGCCAACGTTACAACAGCAGCAGCAGACGCGACAGCAGCGGCCAACGGTGCAGCAGCAGAGCCAGCCGCGACAACAGCAACAGCAGAGTCAACAAAAGCCGACTCGCCGTAACGTGCGTCCAGACACCATCGAAGTGGCGCCGGCAGTAGGTACAACCTGGACGCAGGTGTATCTGAAGCTACGTACGGCCCCAGAACTGGAAGAGGTCCGCACGGCTATCGGGATGGGCCGGCGAACGGCACAGGATCATCTCCGTGTCCCCATTAGTCGAAGCGCGGACAGTGAGGCACTCGCGGATAAGATCCAGAGTGTCATTGGCGAAATGGGTGCAGTGCGAGTGCTGACTGAGATGGGTGAGCTGCTGATCACCCATGTCGACTCGCTGGCCACCGTTGATGAGGTGAAGGAGGCGATTCGGGCTAAGCTTGGAGTAGCCCCGGGCATCACCTTCTGTGAAGTTTGGGAGCTGAGCGATGGCACGAAGCGCGCACGTGTTCGTCTTCCGCTGGTAAAGGCGCAGCAGCTGTACGAGGCAAAACTGTCTCTTTGCCAGTGCATCAGCGTGGCTCATGAGGTCCCTCGTCGTCCGATCTCCCAGCGTCGCTGTCTGCGGTGCCTGGAAACGGGGCACATCGTGCGGGACTGTCGGAATGAAGCGGACTACCGAGGCAAATGCTTCCGCTGTGGCAGCACCGGTCATCTGGCGAAAGCCTGCGCTTTGGAGCCCAAATGCCTTAAGTGTGGTGGCCCGCACAACATCGGTCACCAGAGCTGTGGACAACTGCCGGCACCGTGCCAGGTGTGAGGCAACAACTGCGAGTGTTGCAGGCGAACCTGGGTGGTGGACGCACCGCACAGGATTTCGTTCTGCAATCCGCTCGGACTGAGCGGATCGACGTGCTGCTGCTTTCGGAGGTGTACCGGCCTCCGGAGAACAACGGAACGTGGTCAGTGGACTCATCGGGGGCAGTGGCCGTGGTGGCCACCGGAGCATATCCCATCCAGCGTGTGTGGCGCAGCCCAACGCCCGGATTGGTGGCCGCCCAGATTGGAGGAGTTGTTTTCGTCAGCTGCTATGCTCCTCCACGACTGACTCTCGGTGAGTTCGAGCATTTTCTTGAGGCGCTCGAACTGGAGGCACTTTCCCACCATCACGTCGTAGTGGCAGGCGACTTCAACGCCTGGCATGAGGAGTGGGGAAGCGAGCGGAACACCGTGCGAGGTGAGGCGCTGCTCAACACCATCGAGCAGCTTGGGCTGAGGATCCTCAACCAGGGAACAACCCCAACGTTCGTCGGGAACGGTGTTGCCACACCCAGCGTCGTGGATGTCTCGTTCGCGAGCGAGACTATCGCGCGCCCCGACACATGGGCAGTGGCTCCTGACTCGTTGGCGCGGTTTTATACGGCTTCCGACCACCGGTACATCCTTTACACCGTCGGGCCGTCCTCCTCACCTCAGCTCCAACGTCAGCAGCAGCACCAAAGCCAGAACCAGCGACCGCAGCAGCAGCGGCATCATCGGCGGCAACAACAACAGCAAAATCGCCGGCGACAGCAGCAGCACGACCAGCAGCGGGTACGAGGCCACCAGTCAAGCAGGAGATGGAAGGCTTCGCAGTTTTCAGCCGAGGCGTTCCGAGCAGCACTTAGCGCAGCGAACTTCGAGGAGCGAGCAGTAAACCAGGAGGGGATGGTCGATGCCATGTTGCGGGCATGCGACCAAACGATGGCGCGGATCACCTCGTCGCACCGTGATCCCCATCGAGCCCTCTTCTGGTGGACACCGGAGCTCACACGCCTTCGTGAGGAATGTGCAGCAGCTCGCGACCGTATGGTTGCCACGGTCGATTTGCAGGAGCGCAGCATCGCAGCAGCGCACCACCGGACTGCGAGGCGGGCCATGGAGAAGGCGATTCGGGCCAGCAAGCGCACTGAGTTTGATGAGCTCATCCGACTGGCGGAGGAGAACGAGTTCGGAGCAG
>NW_026045229.1:75000-81718 GCF_943734845.2 Anopheles funestus
CTTCAACTAACTTTCGTTCTGGTGTCTTGGTATCAAATCGCGTAAGACACAAGATTCTACTGGCCAAATAGAATCTAGCACATTGGTTAACCTGGCGCCGCAGTCAACTCATGTGCTTGGATCGGATCGAGCTATTGAGTATTGGGCCTGCATACTCGCTCATCCGTATCCTTTGCGTACCGCCCCATGGCCCCGTCCTTAGAGTTAATGACTAGTAGGCTTAACTCTTTGTATGTCTGCACCACAGTTCCCGTTCGTTCCGTGCCGTGGCCGGATACGTATTGCACATCGGTATACCTGTCGCTACTCAGGCAACTCGTGTGCGTGGATTGGATCGAGCTCATGGGGTGTGTAGAGATTCCATGTTATAATTGCAAGTCCATATCCACTTTATAGGTTAAAGTCATAAGTTGTGATTGCACAACCATACTTCATAAGAGTTTAATAACTCTTCAACTAACTTTCGTTCTGGTGTCTTGGTATCAAATCGCATAAGACACAAGATTCTACTGGCCAAATAGAATCTAGCACATTGGTTAACCTGGCGCCGCAGTCAACTCATGTGCTTGGATCGGATCGAGCTATTGAGTATTGGGCCTGCATACTCGCTCATCCGTATCCTTTGCGTACCGCCCCATGGCCCCGTCCTTAGAGTTAATGACTAATAGGCTTAACTCTTTGTATGTCTGCACCACAGTTCCCGTTCGTTCCGTGCCGTGGCCGGATACGTATTGCACAACAGTAGATACCATCACCTGACGTATCTAACACACCACTATTGTAACTCGTCGTCGAAGGACCTTTCAAGTGCCTGATGGCCAGGGGAGCTCTTACACGGCACGGAGACACAGTGATGCTCGCCCATCACAGTGTACAACGATCGAGTTTGCTTAAGTGTCTGGGTACCTACACACCAGACACAATGCAATGGCCACGGATCCACACAAGGCACATCACATGCAGAAAGCTTCACCAGATTATGACACATACCACACTCTTGTAACTCGTCGTCGAAGGGGCGTTCAAAGTGCCTTACGGCTAGGGGAGATCTAGCACGGCACGGAGACACAGTGATGGTTGCCCATCAAAGTGTACAACGATCGAGTTTGCTTTCCGCGCAAGCGTTCTAAGTGTCTGGGTACCTACACACCAGACACAATGCAATGGCCACAGATCCACACAAGGCACATCACATGCAGAAAGCTTCACCAGATTCTGACACATACCACACTCTTGTAACTCGTCGTCGAAGGGGCGTTCAAAGTGCCTTACGGCTAGGGGGGATCTAGCACGGCACGGAGACACAGTGATGGTCACCCATCAAAGTGTACAACGATCGAGTTTGCTTTCCGCGCAAGCGTTCTAAGTGTCTGGGTATCTAAGCACCAGACACAATGCAATGGCCACGGATCCACACAAGGCACATCACATGCAGAAAGCTTCACCAGATTCTGACACATACCACACACATGCAACTCGTCGTCGAAGGGGCGTTCAAGTGCCTTACGGCTAGGGGAGATCTAGCTCGGCACGGAGACACAGTGATGGTCACCCATCAAAGTGTACAACGAACGAGTTGGCTTTCAACAAATTCTGACACATAGCAAGCGAGCGACCGAGCTACACCGAAGGCAGCCCATGGTTGGTCACTCGCGGACGATCATCAGTAATGATCCTTCCGCAGGTTCACCTACGGAAACCTTGTTACGACTTTTACTTCCTCTAAATCATCAAGTTCGGTCAACTTCAGCCATGCCAGCTGCAGCTCACGAAGGAACCGCGGAAGGTAAGCCTCCAGAAACCTCACTAAATAATCCATCGGTAGTAGCGACGGGCGGTGTGTACAAAGGGCAGGGACGTAATCAGCACTAGCTAATGACTAGTGCTTACTAGAAATTCCAGGTTCATGGGGACCGTTGCAGTCCCCAATCCCGACTAGATGGGCATTTTAGTGATTTCCCGTTCCTCTCGGAATGGGGGCGCCTATTGGCGAGAACACGCTGCGACCCACATTGTAGCACGCGTGCAGCCCAGAACATCTAAGGGCATCACGGACCTGTTATCGCTCATTCTCAGCTTGCTAAACACAAGTTGTCCCGCTAAGCAGGGCAAACGTAGCCGACGACCGCCCGTGAAGGCGCCGCCCGGCTGTAACGTCAGGTGCGCCCGGAGGCGCACTGCTGACAGCGTTCTAGTTAGCATGTTTGAGTCACGTTCGTTATCGGAATTAACCAGACAAATCATTCCACGAACTAAGAACGGCCATGCACCACTACCCTTAAATTTGAGAAAGAGCTATCAATCTGTCTTACCTCGATAAGTTTGGACCTGGTAAATTTTCCCGTGTTGAGTCAAATTAAGCCGCAAGCTCCACTTCTTGTGGTGCCCTTCCGTCAATTCCTTTAAGTTTCAACTTTGCAACCATACTTCCCCCGGAACCCGATTTTGGTTTCCCGGAAGCGACTGAGAGCACCGAATAGGGGTAGCGTCTCCCAATTGCTAATTGGCATCGTTTACGGTTAGAACTAGGGCGGTATCTAATCGCCTTCGATCCTCTAACTTTCGTTCTTGATTAAAGAAAGCATCCATGGCAAACGCTTTCGCTTCAGTTGGTCCTACGACGGTCTA
Source organism: Anopheles funestus (assembly GCF_943734845.2). Classification (NCBI taxonomy): domain Eukaryota; kingdom Metazoa; phylum Arthropoda; class Insecta; order Diptera; family Culicidae; genus Anopheles; species Anopheles funestus. The sequence continues at coordinate 77,629 of NW_026045229.1, forward strand.
CGAATTTCACCTCTCGCGCCGTAATACCAATGCCCCCAACTACTTCTGTTAATCATTACCTCTAGGTTTCTGACAAACCAACGAAATCGTATAAACCGAGGTCATATTCCATTATTCCATGCAAGATTATTCTCGGCCAACGCCAACCCCACGGGGGGGCCGGACGCTTTGTCTTAGCCTGCTTTGAGCACTCTAATTTGTTCAAGGTAAATGTGAGTATCTTGAGCACCATGAGGAGCCCGTGCCGGAGTTAACCGGTAGCACGGTACTCGTTCACAGAGTAACGCCCAAGTACACCATTGTGAGTCGCAGCCGTGAGCGCGCGCACGAACGGCCCCGGCGTGTAACCGGGCGCCCGTGGCGGTCACGTGTCTGGACGGGCAATCAACTTCGAACGTTTTAACCGCAACAACTTTAATATACGCTAGTGGAGCTGGAATTACCGCGGCTGCTGGCACCAGACTTGCCCTCCACTTGATCCTTGTTGAAGGATTTATACTCAACTCATTCCAATTATGGACCATCGTTAGAGAGGTCCATATTGTTATTTCTCGTCACTACCTCCCCGTACTGGGATTGGGTAATTTACGCGCCTGCTGCCTTCCTTGGATGTGGTAGCCATTTCTCAGGCTCCCTCTCCGGAATCGAACCCTGATTCCCCGTTACCCGTCGCAACCATGGTAGTCCTCTACACTACCATCAATAGTTGATAGGGCAGACATTTGAAAGATCTGTCGTCAGTCGACAAGCGACCATACGATCTGCGTCCTTATCCAGACTTCAACTCAAGCCGCCCGGAGGCGATTGGTTTAACTAATAAGTGCACCAGTTCAGCTACCCGCGAGGGCAACAGTCCCGGCATGTTGCATGTATTAGCTCTGGATTTTCCACAGTTATCCAAGTAACTAGTGGTAGGATGATCTTGTGAATTATAGCTGTTATACTGAGCCTTATGCGGTTTCACATTCATTTATGTTTGTACTTAGACATGCATGGCTTAACCTTTGAGACAAGCGTATATTACTGGTAGGATCAACCAGAATTCGTTCCACTACAGACACACACTCGCTTAGTGGGAAATAAATTTCCACACAACTCTCTCTCTCTAGAACCATATGGAATGGCTCTTTGGTGTTGGGTAAGGCACCAATTTGTTGGGGTGTAACGGTCACCACCAACTTTAAGTTTGTTAGGGCACAACGGAAACCACTAACTAAACTTTAGGAAACTAAATTTCCTCACACATTATCTCTCACCATATTAGCACTAGGTGCTATCCACGATTGTACAACGTTTCAACTCTTGAATCGACCGTAGGGCCGCGGAATTGCTTCCGGGCCCCTATTCTCGCTATTAATTGTTCATCTCTTTCAATACATCGAGTTCGTTCCATTGGGTAGTTCGCATGGCGAACGTTTTGATGCAGCCCCCTGGGGGACCACGGCACTTTACACCGGGTATGGTGTATGCGCAACCTACAGATAACAATAAACCCCTTATGCGTGTGTAAACCGATGTTGGGCTGCTCAACATCTTTCATGGTTACATCACTTGCACCAGAACCCACGGTGCCGATTTGGTAATATGTTGTACATTTACTCTCAAGATGTACGCTTCGGCCCCTTATTCAGGGGCTCAAGCTATTACCAGCAAGAACAATCCTCATCCAGACTTGAACTCGAAACACCTGGAGGCGAACGGTTTAACTAATAAGTGCACCAGTCTTGAATCCATGCGTCGGTGGAAACAATGCCGGCGTGTTGCATGTATTAGCTCTGAACTTAGCGAGTGATTGCCTTGCAGCTGTCATACTGAGCGTAGAGCGTGATTATCGCTCACTTGAACCATGTTGAATGGCTCTTTGGTGTAGGGTAAGGCACCAATTTGTTGGGGCGTAACGGTCACCACCAACTTAAGACTTGCTTATAGGTATTTCAACGTTTTCAACTCTTAAATCGACCGTGTTTCATTATCATCTCTTCTTCTTATTAAATGCATAGAGTTCGTTCCATTGGGTAGTTCGCGTGGCGAACGGTTTGATGCAGCCCCCCGGGGGGGACCACGGCACTTTACACCGGGCATGGTGTATGCGCAACCTACAGATCACCAATATATTTGTGATCGATAATGCACACTTCTTACACGACTGACCAGTCGACAGCGCTGCCTTCCTATTATGCGTGTGTAAACCGATGTTGGGCTGCTCAACATCTTTCACGGTTACATCACTTGCACCCGAACCCATGGTGCCGATTTGGTAATATGTTGTACATGGTCTCAAGATGTACGCTTCGACCCCTTATTCAGGGGCTCAAGCTATTACCAGCAAGATCAATCCTCATCCAGACTTGAACTCGAAACACCCGGAGGCGAACGGTTTAACTAATAAGTGCACCAGTCTTGAATCCATGCGTCGGTGGAAACAATGCCGGCATGTTGCATGTATTAGCTCTGAACATAGCGAGTGATTGCCTTGTAGCTGTCGAACTGAGCGTAGAATGTGATTATCGCTCACTTGAAAGGGTCAAGCCCTTTCGAGTCGTCCGGTTTTTACGCCAGACGACTCGGTTCACCATCTTTCGGGAAGGGACCGTCTCGGTCGCAAGCTGCTCCGGTCCCTAAACAACCTGCGACAAATGATAGGAAATGCCGACATCAACACGTGTTCAGTTTTGGTTTATCGCTCATAGGTCTTTTTGACCATCGATCCCTGATTATAACTCTCAATTAAACAGTCAGGAGAGTAAGGCATGCCCATCGATATCTCATCGACAGGCGATACCGCAAGAACGGCCAACGACACATCAGGTGATCGATTATTGCTACGACTTTTGCTTAATCGTTTCCACTCCTTAGAGAAAGAAACCCCCGGGGACCGTCTCGGTCGCAAGCTGCTCCGGTCCCTAAACAACCTGCGACAAATGATAGGAAATGCCGACATCAATACGTGTTCAGTTTGGTTTATCGCTCATTGGTCTGTTTGACCATCGATCCCTGATTAAACTCTCAGTAATCCAGTCGGGAGAGTAAGGCATGCCCATCGATATCTCATCGACAGGCGATACCGCTTGAACGGCCAACGACACATCAGAGGATCGTATCTTGCTACAACTTTTGCTTAATCGTTTCTTCTCCTTGGAGAAAGAAACCCCCGGGGACCGTCTCGGCCGCAAGCTGCTCCGGTCCCTAAACAACCTGCGGCATCAAATGATAGGAAAAGCCGACATCAATACGTGTTCAGTTTGGTTTATCGCTCATTGGTCTTGTTTGACCATCGATCCCTGATTAATACTCTCAATTAGAAGGTCGGTAGAGTAAGGCATGCCCATCGATATCTCATCGACAGGCGATACCGCATGAACGGCCAACGACACATCAGAGGATCGTATCTTGCTACAACTCTTGCTTAATAGTTTCCACTCCTTGGAGAAAGAAACCCCCGGGGACCGTCTCGGCCGCAAGTTGCTCCGGTCCCTAAACAACCTGCGGCATCAAATGATAGGAAAAGCCGACATCAATACGTGTTCAGTTTGGTTTATCGCTCATAGGTCTGTTTGACCATCGATCCTAGAATTCAACTTTCGAGTAAGGCATGCCCGTCGATATCTCATCGATAGGCGATACCGGTAGAACGGCCAACGACACACATCTAGGATCGCATTTACTCTTCCTTGGATGGATAACCAATACCCTAGGACCGTTTCATCGCGAGCTGCTCCGGTCCTCAAACAACTCGCGAACCACCGATAGGATGATATTAGGAATGGCCGACTTTCATCCTTTAACTCTCAGTTCTGCTTACCAAAACATAGGTACTTGGACCTTAAAGACCACTATATGTTCCCCGATCGGGGGCAATCGGAACGTCTATCCATCATCAACATCGTTTCACTCATTCCGAACCACCAAATTGGACAGACAGTACCATATTCACCAACCGATTGCTTCAACTTCGCAAACTGTATGGTAAGTTCTACTAATTTCACATCTTACCATCGACTAATAGTGCATAAATCCACTTGGAAATCACTTTTCCTTGGTCCTCGGACCTTCTACGACAACGTCCAACAAATATCCGAAGTCGTTTCCC
>NW_026045230.1:0-5000 GCF_943734845.2 Anopheles funestus
TAAAGTGCCGTGGTCCCCCCCGGGGGGCTGCATCAAACCGTTCGCCACGCGAACTACCCAATGGAACGAACTCGATGCATTTAATAAGAAGAAGAGATGATAATGAAACACGGTCGATTAAAGAGTTGAAAACGTTGAAATACCTATAAGCAAGTCTTAAGTTGGTGGTGACCGTTACGCCCCAACAAATTGGTGCCTTACCCTACACCAAAGAGCCATTCAACATGGTTCAAGTGAGCGATAATCACGCTCTACGCTCAGTATGACAGCTGCAAGGCAATCACTCGCTAAGTTCAGAGCTAATACATGCAACACGCCGGCATTGTTTCCACCGACGCATGGATTCAAGACTGGTGCACTTATTAGTTAAACCGTTCGCCTGCGGGTGTTTCGAGTTCAAGTCTGGATGAGGATTGTTCTTGCTGGTAATAGCTTGAGCCCCTGAATAAGGGGCCGAAGCGTACATCTTGAGAGTAAATGTACAACATATTACCAAATCGGCACCGTGGGTTCTGGTGCAAGTGATGTAACCATGAAAGATGTTGAGCAGCCCAACATCGGTTTACACACGCATAAGGGGTTTATTGTTATCTGTAGGTTGCGCATACACCATACCCGGTGTAAAGTGCCGTGGTCCCCCAGGGGGCTGCATCAAAACGTTCGCCATGCGAACTACCCAATGGAACGAACTCGATGTATTGAAAGAGATGAACAATTAATAGCGAGAATAGGGGCCCGGAAGCAATTCCGCGGCCCTACGGTCGATTCAAGAGTTGAAACGTTGTACAATCGTGGATAGCACCTAGTGCTAATATGGTGAGAGATAATGTGTGAGGAAATTTAGTTTCCTAAAGTTTAGTTAGTGGTTTCCGTTGTGCCCTAACAAACTTAAAGTTGGTGGTGACCGTTACACCCCAACAAATTGGTGCCTTACCCAACACCAAAGAGCCATTCCATATGGTTCTAGAGAGAGAGAGTTGTGTGGAAATTTATTTCCCACTAAGCGAGTGTGTGTCTGTAGTGGAACGAATTCTGGTTGATCCTACCAGTAATATACGCTTGTCTCAAAGGTTAAGCCATGCATGTCTAAGTACAAACATAAATGAATGTGAAACCGCATAAGGCTCAGTATAACAGCTATAATTCACAAGATCATCCTACCACTAGTTACTTGGATAACTGTGGAAAATCCAGAGCTAATACATGCAACATGCCGGGACTGTTGCCCTCGCGGGTAGCTGAACTGGTGCACTTATTAGTTAAACCAATCGCCTCCGGGCGGCTTGAGTTGAAGTCTGGATAAGGACGCAGATCGTATGGTCGCTTGTCGACTGACGACAGATCTTTCAAATGTCTGCCCTATCAACTATTGATGGTAGTGTAGAGGACTACCATGGTTGCGACGGGTAACGGGGAATCAGGGTTCGATTCCGGAGAGGGAGCCTGAGAAATGGCTACCACATCCAAGGAAGGCAGCAGGCGCGTAAATTACCCAATCCCAGTACGGGGAGGTAGTGACGAGAAATAACAATATGGACCTCTCTAACGATGGTCCATAATTGGAATGAGTTGAGTATAAATCCTTCAACAAGGATCAAGTGGAGGGCAAGTCTGGTGCCAGCAGCCGCGGTAATTCCAGCTCCACTAGCGTATATTAAAGTTGTTGCGGTTAAAACGTTCGAAGTTGATTGCCCGTCCAGACACGTGACCGCCACGGGCGCCCGGTTACACGCCGGGGCCGTTCGTGCGCGCGCTCACGGCTGCGACTCACAATGGTGTACTTGGGCGTTACTCTGTGAACGAGTACCGTGCTACCGGTTAACTCCGGCACGGGCTCCTCATGGTGCTCAAGATACTCACATTTACCTTGAACAAATTAGAGTGCTCAAAGCAGGCTAAGACAAAGCGTCCGGCCCCCCCGTGGGGTTGGCGTTGGCCGAGAATAATCTTGCATGGAATAATGGAATATGACCTCGGTTTATACGATTTCGTTGGTTTGTCAGAAACCTAGAGGTAATGATTAACAGAAGTAGTTGGGGGCATTGGTATTACGGCGCGAGAGGTGAAATTCGTAGACCGTCGTAGGACCAACTGAAGCGAAAGCGTTTGCCATGGATGCTTTCTTTAATCAAGAACGAAAGTTAGAGGATCGAAGGCGATTAGATACCGCCCTAGTTCTAACCGTAAACGATGCCAATTAGCAATTGGGAGACGCTACCCCTATTCGGTGCTCTCAGTCGCTTCCGGGAAACCAAAATCGGGTTCCGGGGGAAGTATGGTTGCAAAGTTGAAACTTAAAGGAATTGACGGAAGGGCACCACAAGAAGTGGAGCTTGCGGCTTAATTTGACTCAACACGGGAAAATTTACCAGGTCCAAACTTATCGAGGTAAGACAGATTGATAGCTCTTTCTCAAATTTAAGGGTAGTGGTGCATGGCCGTTCTTAGTTCGTGGAATGATTTGTCTGGTTAATTCCGATAACGAACGTGACTCAAACATGCTAACTAGAACGCTGTCAGCAGTGCGCCTCCGGGCGCACCTGACGTTACAGCCGGGCGGCGCCTTCACGGGCGGTCGTCGGCTACGTTTGCCCTGCTTAGCGGGACAACTTGTGTTTAGCAAGCTGAGAATGAGCGATAACAGGTCCGTGATGCCCTTAGATGTTCTGGGCTGCACGCGTGCTACAATGTGGGTCGCAGCGTGTTCTCGCCAATAGGCGCCCCCATTCCGAGAGGAACGGGAAATCACTAAAATGCCCATCTAGTCGGGATTGGGGACTGCAACGGTCCCCATGAACCTGGAATTTCTAGTAAGCACTAGTCATTAGCTAGTGCTGATTACGTCCCTGCCCTTTGTACACACCGCCCGTCGCTACTACCGATGGATTATTTAGTGAGGTTTCTGGAGGCTTACCTTCCGCGGTTCCTTCGTGAGCTGCAGCTGGCATGGCTGAAGTTGACCGAACTTGATGATTTAGAGGAAGTAAAAGTCGTAACAAGGTTTCCGTAGGTGAACCTGCGGAAGGATCATTACTGATGATCGTCCGCGAGTGACCAACCATGGGCTGCCTTCGGTGTAGCTCGGTCGCTCGCTTGCTATGTGTCAGAATTTGTTGAAAGCCAACTCGTTCGTTGTACACTTTGATGGGTGACCATCACTGTGTCTCCGTGCCGAGCTAGATCTCCCCTAGCCGTAAGGCACTTGAACGCCCCTTCGACGACGAGTTGCATGTGTGTGGTATGTGTCAGAATCTGGTGAAGCTTTCTGCATGTGATGTGCCTTGTGTGGATCCGTGGCCATTGCATTGTGTCTGGTGCTTAGATACCCAGACACTTAGAACGCTTGCGCGGAAAGCAAACTCGATCGTTGTACACTTTGATGGGTGACCATCACTGTGTCTCCGTGCCGTGCTAGATCCCCCCTAGCCGTAAGGCACTTTGAACGCCCCTTCGACGACGAGTTACAAGAGTGTGGTATGTGTCAGAATCTGGTGAAGCTTTCTGCATGTGATGTGCCTTGTGTGGATCCGTGGCCATTGCATTGTGTCTGGTGTGTAGGTACCCAGACACTTAGAACGCTTGCGCGGAAAGCAAACTCGATCGTTGTACACTTTGATGGGCAACCATCACTGTGTCTCCGTGCCGTGCTAGATCTCCCCTAGCCGTAAGGCACTTTGAACGCCCCTTCGACGACGAGTTACAAGAGTGTGGTATGTGTCATAATCTGGTGAAGCTTTCTGCATGTGATGTGCCTTGTGTGGATCCATGGCCATTGCATTGTGTCTGGTGTGTAGGTACCCAGACACTTAAGCAAACTCGATCGTTGTACACTTTGATGGGCGAGCATCACTGTGTCTCCGTGCCGTGTAAGAGCTCCCCTGGCCATCAGGCACTTGAAAGGTCCTTGGACGACGAGTTACAATAGTGGTGTGTTAGATACGTCAGATTACGGTGTCTACTACTGTGCAATACGTATCCGGCTACGGCACGGAACGAACGGGAACTGTGGTGCAGACAAACAAGAGTTAAGCCTATTAGTCATTAACTCTAAGGACGGGGCCATGGGGCGGTACACAAAGGATACGGATGAGCGAGTATGCAGGCCCAATACTCAATAGCTCGATCCGATCCAAGCACATGAGTTGACTGCGGCGTCAGGTTAACCAATGTGCTAGATTCTATTTGGCCAGTAGAATCTTGTGTCTTATGCGATTTGATACCAAGACACCAGAACGAAAGTTAGTTGAAGAGTTATTAAACTCTTATGAAGTATGGTTGTGCAATCACAACTTATGACTTTAACCTATAAAGTGGATATGGACTTGCAATTATAACATGGAATCTCTACACACCCCATGAGCTCGATCCAATCCACGCACACGAGTTGCCTGAGTAGCGACAGGTATACCGATGTGCAATACGTATCCGGCCACGGCACGGAACGAACGGGAACTGTGGTGCAGACATACAAAGAGTTAAGCCTACTAGTCATTAACTCTAAGGACGGGGCCATGGGGCGGTACGCAAAGGATACGGATGAGCGAGTATGCAGGCCCAATACTCAATAGCTCGATCCGATCCAAGCACATGAGTTGACTGCGGCGCCAGGTTAACCAATGTGCTAGATTCTATTTGGCCAGTAGAATCTTGTGTCTTACGCGATTTGATACCAAGACACCAGAACGAAAGTTAGTTGAAGAGTGATTAAACTCTTATGAAGAATGGTTGTGCAATCACAACTTATGACTTTAACCTATAAAGTGGATATGGACTATCAATTATAACATGGGGCACACACCATGTTCTCGATCCAATCCACGCACACGAGTTGCCTGAGTAGCGACAGGTATACCGATGTGCAATACGTATCCGGCCATAGGCACGGAACGAACAGGAACTGTGGTGCAGACATACAAGGGCCATGGGGCGGTACGCAAAGGATACGGATGAGCGAGTATGCAGGCCCAATACTCAATAGCTCGATCCGATCCAAGCACATG
>NW_026045230.1:10000-37500 GCF_943734845.2 Anopheles funestus
TTGTCGCTCGTTATTTTTTGGCCTTAAGGCTGCGACGCTCTTTCCCTACTGGGCAGTCGTGCCCCCTAGCCACTTTTCATTCTTCTTCAAACGCACCCACACCGAACAGGGCCCAAAGATAATCACGGCAGTCCACCACCTCGTCACTCTGCACCCTCCGACGAGCACGGTGTCTGCGGACCTTGTCTCGTGTCCGCTGCATCTGTTGTTCGCGCAGGATCAACTCCTCCTCCGTGTACGGCCGGCCATCCGGATGCACCGGAGGTGGCCTTGCCGCCTGTCGTTCAAGCGTAAGCTGCCTGCGAGCCTCGTTCCGTCGCTCGTTCCGAGCTGCCCGCGTGGTGTTGTGGGCCTCGTCCAAACGCTGCGTTGCGGCTACCATCTCTGCATTGGCACTGGTGGCACGCTCGACGTACCAATCCTGCTGCAGAGATGTGGTGATATTACGCGCCGCTTCGCAAACGCTGCTCCATCTCGCCGGACTGCTCAACATAAACTCCACGAGAGTTTCCGGCGTCACAACAGCTGCATCATCCTCGCCGAGCAATGCTTGTCGAACATCTGCGAACCTCGGGCAGTCAAAGAACGCATGTTCAGCACTCTCCACGACTCCCGGGCACCTGACACAGTCAGCGGATGGCGCCAGATGTTTGGTATGCAGGTATTCATGAAAGAAACCGTGGCCGGAGAGAATTTGCGCGAGATGGAAGGTCATCTCTCCGTGCCGCCGGTTCTTCCATGCCGCCAAGTCCGGGATAACTCGGTGTGCCCACCGTGTGTAGCGGCTTTCTGGTTCCAGCTGGTCCCACTGCCGCTGCCACTCGGCGATTGTGTTTATTCGCTCCTCGATGCGCAGCTCCCGCAAACTCGCTCCCTTCGCCCGGTGTCGCTGGTAACAACGAGCGTCCTCCGTCACCTGCAGCACGATGGGGATGACGCTGGCAAGGACCGTTGCCACCTCGTTCCTCACCGTAACGAAAGTGCGGGCCACCGGCCGTGCGTAAAGGCCCTGCACCCGGTTCAGCTGCCTGCGACACGCCCGAAGCTGGACCGCTTCATGCCAAATCGGCGCAGCATAGCGGAGAGTAGAGTCCACCACCGATGACAGCAACCGTCGCTTCGCACACTTAGGTCCGCCATGGTTACGAAGCAACCTGGAGATGGCTTGCGCCACACGGAGCGCCTTCGACGTGGCCTGCTCAACGTGTGGCCTCCACGACAAGTGATCCTCAAGAATGACCCCGAGGTACTTGAGCGTGCGGGTCGGCATCTTCTCCACTCCGTCGATCGTCACTGGAACGCGGGTGCGTTCTCTCCGCATTGTGGAAACAATGACCAGCTCGGTTTTGGCCGGAGCAAGCTCCAGGTGGTGTTGCGCCATCCACGAGCTGATCATTCCTATCGCCGTTTCAGCTAACCGCGTCGCCGCCTCCGGTGTCGTCCCGCTCGCCAGCACCACGACGTCGTCAGCAAAACCGATCACCTCAGCGCCCTCGGGTAGCGCCAGCCGAAGCACGCCGTCGTACATGGCGTTCCACAGAGTCGGGCCCAGGATTGAGCCCTGTGGAACGCCCGCCGTGACCGTTCGCCGCACTGGTCCCTCGCTGGTTTCATACACCAGCCTCCTCTCAGAGAAGTAGCTGCGCAACATTCTCTGGAGGGCTACCGGAACTTGCAGCTTCTGCAGGGCAGCCGCGATCGCCTCCCAACTGGCGGAGTTGAAGGCATTCCTGACATCCAGTGCTGCCACCACCAGACATCGAGGATCCCGCTGGTTGGTGCGATGGAACGTCCTCGCGTGCTGCCCCCTCTCGATCACACGTTCGATGGCCTGTATTGTTGAACGGCCGCGCCGGAACCCGTACTGCCTTGGCGACAGTCGCGGAGCATCGCTGTTCTCCAAGTGGTCGTTCAGTCGATCCAGGATCACCCGCTCGAACCCCTTGGCGACTGCTCCCAGCATGAGCAGCGGACGATTTGATGACGGGTCGCCCGGCTGCTTGCCCGGCTTCGCGATCAGCACAAGTCGAGCCTCCTTCCACGACGCAGGAAACTCGCCTCGCTCGAGCAGCTGGTTGTACACGTCCACGAAGACCTCCGGGTGCTTTCGCATCGCTGCTTTTACCGCAGTGTTCGGGATGCCGTCCAACCCTGGCGCCTTGGACGACGCCATCCGCTCAGCCAGTAGCAGGACCTCCGAGCTCGTGACCGGCCTCAGAGCGACGTGTGAGGCGGTGCTCGCTTCGATGTCCGGCCACTCGAACGCTGGATGCTCCGGGAACAAGGCGTCGACGATCGGACCAAGAACAGCGCGGTCCGTTTCCGGTGGCGCCCGGCCGCGAAGCTTCGCTCGCACAACCTTGTACCCAAGACCGAACACCTCAGCCTCGACGCCGTCAATCAGCTCTTGAAGGCTGCTCTCCTTGCTGTTCTGGATACTGGCCTGCAGCAAACGACGACAGTCCTGCAGTCCGGCAGACGTCGCAGCACGCTCCGACGGTTGAGCCCGGCGATGGGCTGCCTCCGCTGCTTCGCACTCTTCCCTCAAGCGCTCGATGTCCGGAGACCACCAGTACACCTGGGGCTTGCGGTGGAAGGTAGCCCCGTGTACTCTCTCCATGGTCTCATCGCACGCCCGAGTGAGTCCGCCAACCAGCCCCTCCGGAGTGTCGACCTGTCCGAAGCGGCCGACTGTGAGGGCGATGTCAAAGCTCTTCCGGACGAACTGCGTCGTCTTCCACCGAGTTCCGGCATGCCTGGCTGTCCCGTCACTGGCTGCTGCTTGGCTTTGGTGCTGCTGGCCACGTCGCTTGTTCCGTTGACCCGGAACCTCCACCTGAAACTCGATGTACTCGTGATCGCTGCCGGAGAAGCGGTTAAGCACGCGCCATGAGTCCGGCCGCACAATGGATTGGCTGGCGAAGGAGACGTCGATGACGCTTTCCCGTGCAACCCCGTTGCCCTTGAAAGTGGGCACGTTGCCACGGTTCAGCGTCTGCAGCGCCAGCTGCTCCACCACGCTTAGGAGCTCCTGCCCCTTCCGGGTAGTGCGCGCACTCCCCCACTCCTCGTTCCAGGCGTTGAAGTCCCCAGCCAGGACTGATGTTGTATGTCCCACCAGCGACACCTCCACCGCACCAAGAAACTCCTCGAAGTCATCAAGACCGCTGCTGGGCGACACGTAGCAGCTGGCGAACGTAACTCCCGCTATCGTGGCAACCACCAGTCCCGGGACGACGCTTCCCCACAGACGCTGGATGGGGTAAGCCCCCGTTGCGACGATCGCCACGCTCAACTCCTCATCAACAGCCCATCGCGGATCATCTCGAGGCGGCCGATACAGCTCACAGGCAAGCACCACCTGAACATCCATCTCGCGAGCCGTCTGCATCAGCAGGTCCTGAGCTGTCCTGCTCCGCCCAAGGTTGATCTGCAGCACCTTTAGCGTCGGCACGTCAGATGCCCGACCGGATGCGGACCGCTGCACACGGCACAGCACACCTCCGCCGTGCAGCTCTTCGCCTGATGATCCGGCTTCCCGCAACGAATGCAGCTGGCCGAGCGGTCGACTTCGCTCGTGCACGCTGCCCGGACGTGTCCCATCTCCAGACACTTGTAACAACGTTGCTGCCGCGTCTGCATTGGAGCCACCTTCCGGATCAGGCAGGACGTGTACTTGATTTTGACAAACTTCCCGTCCAGCTCCTCTGCCGCCTTCGTTGTCACCCGCGCTATCGCCACCTTCGTGCCGTCCCACGCTGGTCGCAGCCGAACCGAAGTCTCCTCCACGGTGTGCTGGCATAGCTCGGAGAGTGCCTTCGCCACGTGTGTCTCCTCCGCTAAAGGGTCGACCGCGTCCATCCGGATGTCGACCGTGGGAGTCACCAATCGTGCTGATGCCGGCAGTTCCGCCTTCGCGCACACGTCTTGGATGCACTGCAGCACCTCTGCAGCGTTCGCGCTCTCCTTCAGCTCCATAACGAGTCGGGAGCGTGTGGTGCGTCGTCCGACTCCGAGGGCCTCTGCGTATTTCACCATCTCTGGAGCCCCACGCACAACCTGGTAAACCTCGGTCCAGGTTTGTCCCTCGGCTGGAGCAATCTCAATTGCGTCCGGCTTGATTTTGCGCTGCCGTTGACGCCCTCCGCCTCGCCGTGTTGCAGGCTGGCTACGCCAGGCCTGTTGCCCCTGCTGCTGTTGGGGCTGCTGTGACGATGGTCCTGCAACCGCCTGTCGCTGGACCTTCGCCCGTTGTTGTGGCAGCTGCGGCCACTGCTGCTGCTGCTGCTGCTGCGTTCTCGCCGGTTGGCGTGCCGGCTTACGGCGCACCACCTCAGTCCAGGAGTCGCCTTCCTGGTCCGAAGACGGCACCACCATAGCCGTCGCTGCACTCTGCTGACGCTGTTGCTGCTGCTGCTGCTGCTGCTGCCGCTGCTCACGATGTTGCTGCTGCTGCTGCTGCTGCTGCTGCTGCTGCCACTGTTGCTCCTCCAGCTGCCGTTGTCCATGCATCTGCAATGGACGTCGCGGCATGGGGGTTGGCGGGCTTGCGGATTGCCGGATTGCCTCTCCTGGACGCTGATGTCCAATCACCTGCGCGATGAGCTCATTGAGCGCATCACGATCACGCTGGTGAGCCACACGGAGCATCGCTATCTCCGCATCCGCCTTTTCTTCGCGCCGAATGGCCTCTAGGCGCGCCTCCTTCTTAGCCTCTTCGAACATCTGACACATTCGAATTAGCTCCTCATGCAGCTTCTCGTTCTGCTTCCGCATCTCCTCATATTTCCGCTCCATACTCTGCAGAGCCTCCTGCAGGAGTTTCAGCTCTACAGCAGCAGGCGAAGCCGTTGATGAGGAAGACATTGGTAGTCGCTGGACAACCACCCTCGGTTCAACACCCGAGGCCGCTCCTGTCTTCGCGCGCGAATCCACCGACGCAGCACGCATCGACGTTCGGGTGATCACCATTTCTTTGCTGCTCTGCGTGGGGGGTGGGTGGGAGGTGGGCGGAGTGGTGGAGACTCAACGCCCCTCCTCCAGACCTTTCGAATGATACCCCGCACCGATGTCCTACTTGGCGTGGGGAGGTTTTTCCTTCCTGAGGGGGAGGGGGTGGATATGGGAGGGGCGGGGGGGTGACGAAAAGATGCTCCTCTCCGAGACCTATCCAACGATACCTCGGACGTCCCTCTAGCCCGAGGGGTTACCGAGATATCCCACTTTGAAGAATTTGCCGAAAGTTTGATAAGTCGGTGTTGGAGTTCGATAACACTTATCAAACTACTTATCAAACTTTTTAGACCCCTATATCTCCGGAACCGCTTGTCCGATCCGGGCGTCCGGCAGCTCCCCAGAAAGGAAATTTTGTCCTCTTTTGAAATATTTCAAGGTTGAAATATTTCATGAAATATTTCGTGAAATATTTCACGATTTCCAGAAAAACGCCTGTAGCTAGATGGTCCAAGTGGGGTGGGCTATGGAATATTTCTCCTGGCGACACTAGCGCCACCTGTGGGTCCAACTCGTACTAACCTTGTTTGTTGACCGAACCGGAAATGGAAATCCGGATTTTGCAGGCAGATAACTCCGGAACTAATCGTCTCTCCGGAACGGCAGACCACTCAATCGAAGCGGGTCGTTCCCACTTAGCCTTCTGGACACTTAACTCCGCGACTCTACTTGTACGTAGTCCTTCAAAAATGAGAAAACCTAAACGCACTTCCGGTTTTCCGCATACAACTTCCGCTATTCCGACCGTACACACTCGCTCAAATTTTTGTTGGATGCGCCTCTGCGAGACGCGTCTTTTGATGCGTCACTTTTGAAAATCCGTCAAGAACTCACCGAGTTATTCACCTCCGGAACGGCAGACCACTCAATCGAAGCGGGTCGTTCCCACTTAGCCTTCTGGACACTTAACTCCGCGACTCTACTTGTACGTAGTCCTTCAAAAATGAGAAAACCTAAACGCACTTCCGGTTTTCCGCATACAACTTCCGCTATTCCGACCGTACACACTCGCTCAAATTTTTGTTGGATGCGCCTCTGCGAGACGCGTCTTTTGATGCGTCACTTTTGAAAATCCGTCAAGAACTCACCGAGTTATTCACCAAAAACTGACCCGCGAAAAACTCCTGTGACGTCACGGCACCTTGTGACGTCACGCGATTTCCTCAAATGGAAATCCGAATTTTGCAGGCAGATAACTCCGGAACTAATCGTCTCTCCGGAACGGCAGACCACTCAATCGAAGCGGGTCGTTCCCACTTAGCCTTCTGGACACTTAACTCCGCGACTCTACTTGTACGTAGTCCTTCAAAAATGAGAAAACCTAAACGCACTTCCGGTTTTCCGCATACAACTTCCGCTATTCCGACCGTACACACTCGCTCAAATTTTTGTTGGATGCGCCTCTGCGAGACGCGTCTTTTGATGCGTCATTTTTGCAAATTCACACGGGAGCGCTCCAAAAACACGTCCGTTCACTTCGGAGGTTTCGCTCAGACTACAGGGATAACTGGCTTGTGGCCGCCAAGCGTTCATAGCGACGTGGCTTTTTGATCCTTCGATGTCGGCTCTTCCTATCATTGTAAAGCAAAATTTACCAAGCGTAGGATTGTTCACCCTTTCAAGGGAACGTGAGCTGGGTTTAGACCGTCGTGAGACAGGTTAGTTTTACCCTACTGGTGTGCATTGTTTGTCGCTATCTTAACGGAATTCCTGTGCAGTACGAGAGGAACCACAGGTACGGACCACTGGCTCAATACTAGTTCGAACGGACTATGGTATGACGCTACGTCCGCTGGATTATGCCTGAACGCCTCTAAGGTCGTATCCAATCCGAGCTGATAGCGCTTCTTATACCCATTAGGTGGTCGTAAGCTAGCGGGCCTAACAACCCTCCGAGAACCGTCCGTGCTGTCCATTGGCACACTGGCGTCTCATCCCCGCTTACTACTAGGCCGCAAAGGGCGGGTTCGCGCTGCACGTGTTAGTACCATACATGTTGGGAACACCGGTGGACGAGCTTGCCGACTGTGGATAGCACTAGTTTCGACACCTACGACCGCCCGCAAACGACGGGACTACAGGCTGGGAGCTTCAAGTTGTAGAGATGCGTTCGCATCGATCCTCTCAGGCGACCCATGCTTGGTGGTTAGTGCTTGCGCGTGCGCGCCCCGTGTGTGCTGGAATTGGCCAACCAGTGCACATTGGTGGTGCGTACCGTGACTTGCACCATGTGACGAGAGTGTTGAAGAACACTGTGTGGTGACTCTATGCCTATGTGATGGGGTGCTTGTAACACACGACCGAACCGACGGCTCGTTGGATGGTCACGACAGTGTGGTGCAGGTGCGCCCATGTGTAACGAATACATTGAGTGCCGTTGGAGGTTAGCGGTTGGTTGGTTGCATGCTACAACTTCGCGTTGTACATGGGCTGGCCGCTGCGCTTCCTTCGGGTTGCCACTTGATGTTGATAGGCTTGGTGTGTTGTGTTCGTTGACTTTTGGTTCATTCCAAAAGTCTTCGGACTTAGATTATTTTACAAGTGTCGGCGCTCTCGGACCGAAAATAAGAAGACAACTAAGAAGAAAAAGAGAAAGAAGCTAATAGTGGAAAGTATTCTTCTTCAAAGAAGGAACAAAAATTTTACAAGTGTTGAAAAATTTCCTAAGTCCAAAAAATTTTCTAAGTCCAGAAAATTTTCTAAGTCCCACAAAATGGAACATGATGAAGAAGATACAGAAGTTGAAAATTTTTCTAAGTCCAAAAAATTTTCTAAGTCCAGAAAATTTTCTAAGTCCAAAGTGTTGGAACAATTTCCAAAGGCCCATAGGTTGCACTGAATTTTCCTAAGTTGGCCACAAGTACCCATGAGGTATCGAGAAGGTTCACCCGAAGGACATAATATGTCCCAAAGTACCGATAGAGCACCCACAAAGAGCACCCAATTGGCCTAAGTTGGCCAAAAGTACCGATAGAGTACCCACAAGTAGCACTGAGTTGGCCTAAGTTGGCCAAAAGTACCGATAGAGTACCCACAAATAGCACCGAATGGGCCTAAGTTGGCCAAAAGTACCGATAGAGTACCCACAAGAAGCACTGAGTTGGCCTAAGTTGGCCAAAAGTACCGATAGAGTACCCACAAATAGCACCCAGTTGGCCTAAGTTGGCCAAAAGTACCGATAGAGCACCCAAAAGTAGCACCCAATTGGCCTATGTTGGCCAAAAGTACCGATAGAGTACCCACAAATAGCACCCAGTTGGCCTAAGTTGGCCAAAAGTACCGATAGAGCACCCACAAGTAGCACCCAATTGGCCTATGTTGGCCAAAAGTACCGATAGAGTACCCACAAAGAGCACCCAATTGGCCTAAGTTGGCCAAAAGTACCGCCAAGTAGCACCATAGAGGCCCGAGTAGAGCGAAATGTGGGCCAAATTGAACATTTGAAAATTTTTACAAGTCCAGAAAATTTTCTAAGTCCAGAAAATTTTCTAAGTCCAAAGAGTTGGACAAATTTCCTTAGGCCCAAAGGTTGCACTGAATGTTCCTAAGTTGGCCATCAGTACCCATGAAGTATCGCGAAGGTTCACCCGAAAGACACAATACGCCCTAAAGTACCCACAGAGTACCCACAAGTTGCACCCAATTGGCCTAAGTTGGCCAGAAGTACCGACAAGTACCACCATAGAAGCCCGAGTAGAGCGAAATGTGGGCCAAAGTACCGAGTAGTTGCAACAAATGCCCAAATGGATACCAAAATGTGGTACCAAGCACCTAACTGTTGCAACAAATGCTAGCTTTCTGAGCAAAAGCTGTGGACCAATTTCGTAGAAGAACCGCCTAGGCGAAAAGGCAAAAATCGCCGAAGCTGGCCCGCTCGCAGAGCTCGCGGGCCAGGAGATACTCATAGGGCGATTTACTAGAGTGGGGAACTTGAGAATTTTTGTGTCCGAGACTTTGGGCAACTTCGCGGCCGCCCCCTTAAAGTAAAAGATTTTCTCTGGGTGCCTAAAATTCGCAATTCCCGCAAAGTCGGGAAGACGTTAAAGTTTTTGCCCAAAAAATGGCCATCGATTTAAGGTGATTTTCCAATAAGAAAATGCTTCCTATTTTGAATTTTTTCGAATATTTCCTAAACTAAGCGTCGGAGCACATGGCCGTGGAGGAACTTTTGGTAGCTTTTGGCAAGGGCTATCGGATGAAATAATGCGAAAGGCCATCGGAGCGATATTGGATTAATGCGGGCCCATAAACGTACCTAAGAAGTGAAAATTGGTACCTTGCACGCAGGATGCAAGAAATGCTTGAGTGTTAACCAACATCGGTACCAAGTACCTAGGTTATATCGAGTGCGTAGATGGAAGTCGGTACCGAAGGGAAACCTTCCTAGGCTAGGTGCACGCAAGTGAGTATGGATCGATCAGTAGAAAGATGGGAAGCCATAGGAAACCTTCCTAGGCTAGGTGCACGCAAGTGAGTATGGATCGATCAGTAGAAAGATGGGAAGCCATAGGAAACCTTCCTAGGCTAGGTGCACGCAAGTGAGTATGGATCGATCAGTAGAAAGATGGGAAGCCATAGGAAACCTTCCTAGGCTAGGTGCACGCAAGTGAGTATGGATCGATCAGTAGAAAGATGGGAAGCCATAGGAAACCTTCCTAGGCTAGGTGCACGCAAGTGAGTATGGATCGATCAGTAGAAAGATGGGAAGCCATAGGAAACCTTCCTAGGCTAGGTGCACGCAAGTGAGTATGGATCGATCAGTAGAAAGATGGGAAGCCCAAGGAAACCTTCCTAGGCTAGGTGCACGCAAGTGAGTATGGATCGATCAGTAGAAAGATGGGAAGCCATAGGAAACCTTCCTAGGCTAGGTGCACGCAAGTGAGTATGGATCGATCAGTAGAAAGATGGGAAGCCATAGGAAACCTTCCTAGGCTAGGTGCACGCAAGTGAGTATGGATCGATCAGTAGAAAGATGGGAAGCCATAGGAAACCTTCCTAGGCTAGGTGCACGCAAGTGAGTATGGATCGATCAGTAGAAAGATGGGAAGCCATAGGAAACCTTCCTAGGCTAGGTGCACGCAAGTGAGTATGGATCGATCAGTAGAAAGATGGGAAGCCCAAGGAAACCTTCCTAGGCTAGGTGCACGCAAGTGAGTATGGATCGATCAGTAGAAAGATGGGAAGCCCAAGGAAACCTTCCTAGGCTAGGTGCACGCAAGTGAGTATGGATCGATCAGTAGAAAGATGGGAAGCCCAAGGAAACCTTCCTAGGCTAGGTGCACGCAAGTGAGTATGGATCGATCAGTAGAAAGATGGGAAGCCCAAGGAAACCTTCCTAGGCTAGGTGCACGCAAGTGAGTATGGATCGATCAGTAGAAAGATGGGAAGCCATAGGAAACCTTCCTAGGCTAGGTGCACGCAAGTGAGTATGGATCGATCAGTAGAAAGATGGGAAGCCATAGGAAACCTTCCTAGGCTAGGTGCACGCAAGTGAGTATGGATCGATCAGTAGAAAGATGGGAAGCCCAAGGAAACCTTCCTAGGCTAGGTGCACGCAAGTGAGTATGGATCGATCAGTAGAAAGATGGGAAGCCCAAGGAAACCTTCCTAGGCTAGGTGCACGCAAGTGAGTATGGATCGATCAGTAGAAAGATGGGAAGCCATAGGAAACCTTCCTAGGCTAGGTGCACGCAAGTGAGTATGGATCGATCAGTAGAAAGATGGGAAGCCATAGGAAACCTTCCTAGGCTAGGTGCACGCAAGTGAGTATGGATCGATCAGTAGAAAGATGGGAAGCCATAGGAAACCTTCCTAGGCTAGGTGCACGCAAGTGAGTATGGATCGATCAGTAGAAAGATGGGAAGCCATAGGAAACCTTCCTAGGCTAGGTGCACGCAAGTGAGTATGGATCGATCAGTAGAAAGATGGGAAGCCCAAGGAAACCTTCCTAGGCTAGGTGCACGCAAGTGAGTATGGATCGATCAGTAGAAAGATGGGAAGCCATAGGAAACCTTCCTAGGCTAGGTGCACGCAAGTGAGTATGGATCGATCAGTAGAAAGATGGGAAGCCCAAGGAAACCTTCCTAGGCTAGGTGCACGCAAGTGAGTATGGATCGATCAGTAGAAAGATGGGAAGCCATAGGAAACCTTCCTAGGCTAGGTGCACGCAAGTGAGTATGGATCGATCAGTAGAAAGATGGGAAGCCATAGGAAACCTTCCTAGGCTAGGTGCACGCAAGTGAGTATGGATCGATCAGTAGAAAGATGGGAAGCCCAAGGAAACCTTCCTAGGCTAGGTGCACGCAAGTGAGTATGGATCGATCAGTAGAAAGATGGGAAGCCATAGGAAACCTTCCTAGGCTAGGTGCACGCAAGTGAGTATGGATCGATCAGTAGAAAGATGGGAAGCCATAGGAAACCTTCCTAGGCTAGGTGCACGCAAGTGAGTATGGATCGATCAGTAGAAAGTGGGAAGCCCAGTACCAAATGCCCTAGTGAAGACCGTAAACGAATATCATGAACCGAGAAGGAGCACCAAATGCCCTAGTGAAGACCGTAAACGAATATCATGAACCGATAAGGAGCACCAAATGCCCTAGTGAAGACCGTAAACGAATATCATGAACCGATAAGGAGCACCAAATGCCCTAGTGAAGACCGTAAACGAATATCATGAACCGATAAGGAGCACCAAATGCCCTAGTGAAGACCGTAAACGAATATCATGAACCGATAAGGAGCACCAAATGCCCTAGTGAAGACCGTAAACGAATATCATGAACCGATAAGGAGCACCAAATGCCCTAGTGAAGACCGTAAACGAATATCATGAACCGATAAGGAGCACCAAATGCCCTAGTGAAGACCGTAAACGAATATCATGAACCGATAAGGAGCACCAAATGCCCTAGTGAAGACCGTAAACGAATATCATGAACCGATAAGGAGCACCAAATGCCCTAGTGAAGACCGTAAACGAATATCATGAACCGATAAGGAGCACCAAATGCCCTAGTGAAGACCGTAAACGAATATCATGAACCGATAAGGAGCACCAAATGCCCTAGTGAAGACCGTAAACGAATATCATGAACCGATAAGGAGCACCAAATGCCCTAGTGAAGACCGTAAACGAATATCATGAACCGATAAGGAGCACCAAATGCCCTAGTGAAGACCGTAAACGAATATCATGAACCGATAAGGAGCACCAAATGCCCTAGTGAAGACCGTAAACGAATATCATGAACCGATAAGGAGCACCAAATGCCCTAGTGAAGACCGTAAACGAATATCATGAACCGATAAGGAGCACCAAATGCCCTAGTGAAGACCGTAAACGAATATCATGAACCGAGAAGTAGCAACGAATGCCTGAAAAAGTACCAAGTCCTCGGTATAGAGTAACGAGAGTTAACCGCCGTGATGTATGCAATGTGGGCAGCCATTGCATGGGTTCTGGACTTGGTTCGCGAATAACTTTTTTGCTAGACATCGGACAAAGTTGACGTGGAAGAACGAAATGTAGCATTTGATGCCACCTATCCAAAACTTTTTCAAGATTGAAGATCCGATCGATACAGCCTGAGTTATAGGCAAAAGTTGGTGCAAAAACGAGCATTTTTAATGGTGAAAAATCGGTACTCCTCGAATAGCTCCTGTTGGAAGCATCGGACCACATGGTCGTGGAGGAACATATTGTAGCGCGCGGTGTCAAGTATCGACACCCAAAACCGCATGTCCGATGGACGGAAAATGACCAAGTTATAGTGAAAACTTGGTTGCACCAAATTCCCGAAGAAGTGCAACGAGAAGGTGAATGCGATGGTTGTTCGTCGAATAGCTCCGGCCACAGACATGGTAGCGATTAGTGGTGCATGGAAGAAATCTAGCCACAAGTGCCATCTACCCATGGCCAGAAGAAAGTGTGGCCATATCTTGGATACCGGCGGAGCTATGGGGCAAATATGGGCCAAAAATGGTGCAAGTTGGACCAAAAATCCGAAAAAGTACCTAGGTAAATGCGATGGTTGTTCGTCGAATAGCTCCGGCCAGAGACATGGTAGCGATTAGTGGTGCATGGAAGAAATCTAGCCACAAGTGCCATCTACCCATGGCCAGAACAAAGTGTGGCCATATCTTGGATACCGGCGGAGCTATGGGGCAAATACGGGCCAACAATGGTGCCAGGTGGACCAAAAATCCGACCAAGTGCGCGAGGCGCTTTCGTGAATAGCTCCGGCCACAGACATGGTAGCGATTAGTGGTGCATGGAAGAAATCTAGCCACAAGTGCCATCTACCCATGGCCAGAAGAAAGTGTGGCCATATCTTGGATACCGGCGGAGCTATGGGGCAAATATGGGCCAAAAATGGTGCAAGTTGGACCAAAAATCCGACCAAGTGCGCGAGGCGCTTTCGTGAATAGCTCCGGCCAGAGACATGGTAGCGATTAGTAGTGCATGGAAGAAATCTAGCCACAAGTGCCATCTACCCATGGCCAGAAGAAAGTGTGGCCATATCTTGGATACCGGCGGAGCTATGGGGCAAATACGGGCCAACAATGGTGCCAGGTGGACCAAAAATCCGACCAAGTGCGCGAGGCGCTTTCGTGAATAGCTCCGGCCACAGACATGGTAGCGATTAGTGGTGCATGGAAGAAATCTAGCCACAAGTGCCATCTACCCATGGCCAGAAGAAAGTGTGGCCATATCTTGGATACCGGCGGAGCTATGGGGCAAATATGGGCCAAAAATGGTGCAAGTTGGACCAAAAATCCGAAAAAGTACCTAGGTAAATGCGATGGTTGTTCGTCGAATAGCTCCGGCCAGAGACATGGCAGCGATTAGTGGTGCATGGAAGAAATCTAGCCACAAGTGCCATCTACCCATGGCCAGAAGAAAGTGTGGCCATATCTTGGATACCGGCGGAGCTATGGGGCAAATATGGGCCAAAAATGGTGCAAGTTGGACCAAAAATCCGACCAAGTGCGCGAGGCGCTTTCGTGAATAGCTCCGGCCACAGACATGGTAGCGATTAGTGGTGCATGGAAGAAATCTAGCCACAAGTGCCATCTACCCATGGCCAGAAGAAAGTGTGGCCATATCTTGGATACCGGCGGAGCTATGGGGCAA
The DNA here is from genome assembly GCF_943734845.2 of Anopheles funestus. Taxonomy (NCBI): domain Eukaryota; kingdom Metazoa; phylum Arthropoda; class Insecta; order Diptera; family Culicidae; genus Anopheles; species Anopheles funestus. The sequence continues at coordinate 24,147 of NW_026045230.1, forward strand.
ATATGGGCCAAAAATGGTGCAAGTTGGACCAAAAATCCGACCAAGTGCGCGAGGCGCTTTCGTGAATAGCTCCGGCCACAGACATGGTAGCGATTAGTGGTGCATGGAAGAAATCTAGCCACAAGTGCCATCTACCCATGGCCAGAAGAAAGTGTGGCCATATCTTGGATACCGGCGGAGCTATGGGGCAAATATGGGCCAAAAATGGTGCAAGTTGGACCAAAAATCCGACCAAGTGCGCGAGGCGCTTTCGTGAATAGCTCCGGCCACAGACATGGTAGCGATTAGTGGTGCATGGAAGAAATCTAGCCACAAGTGCCATCTACCCATGGCCAGAAGAAAGTGTGGCCATATCTTGGATACCGGCGGAGCTATGGTGCAAATATGGGCCAAAAATGGTGAAGTTGGACCAAAAATCCGACCAAGTGCGCGAGGCGCTTTCGTGAATAGCTCCGGCCACAGACATGGTAGCGGTTAGTGGTGCATGGAAGAAATCTAGCCACAAGTGCCATCTAGCCATGGCCAGAAGAAAGTGTGGCGATATCTTGGATACCGGCGGAGCTATGGGGCAAATACGGGCCAAAAATGGGTAAACTTGTACGGTCCAAAGCCAAGGGTAAATTTTTTTATTCCTCTAATAACTTCTAGCACAGACATTGAATCGGTTGGTAATGTATGGATGAAATGCAGCAAACAGTTGGAACTACCCATAAAATCTTAAAGATTGACGATCCAATGTATAGAACCGGAGTAATGTGCGATACTTGGTGTAAAATCGAGTGAAAAATTAACTATAAACTGTTTTTGGCCCATAACTCGAATACTAGACATCGGAAGGGGGGGTCGTAGAACGATTTTTTGTTGCCCTATCGATTCCCTATCGAACGAGCAAAAGTTGTTTTTTTGACCAAAAAGGACCCCTACTCTAGTAAAATTGGCCTGATTTTACTAGTCCCCGGTACCCGTACAGGCAAAATGAGCAAAATGCTCAAGTATGAATGGTTTTTGGCCCATAACTCGAATACTAGACGTCGCAGGGGGGTGTCATGGAACAATTTTTGGTAGCCCTTGAAATTATCTATCGAATGACATATACTTGATTTTTGGCCAAAAAGTTCCCTAGACTAGTAAAAATCGCATCATTTTACTAGAGTCGGGTACCCTGGACGAAAAACCGCTATAATTGCGGTTTTTGGCTAATAACTCGAATACTAGACGTCGCAGGGGGGTGTCGTGGAACAATTTTTGGTAGCCCTTGAAATTATCTATCGAATGACATATACTTGATTTTTGGCCAAAAAGTTCCCTAGACTAGTAAAAATCGCATCATTTTACTAGAGTCGGGTACCCTGGACGAAAAACCGCTATAATTGCGGTTTTTGGCTAATAACTCGAATACTAGACGTCGCAGGGGGGTGTCGTGGAACAATTTTTGGTAGCCCTTGAAATTATCTATCGAATGACATATACTTGATTTTTGGCCAAAAAGTTCCCTAGACTAGTAAAAATCGCATCATTTTACTAGAGTCGGGTACCCTGGACGAAAAACCGCTATAGTTGCGGTTTTTGGCTAATAACTCTAATACTAGACGTCGGAGGGGGGTGTCGTGGAACAATTTTTGGTAGCCCTTGAAATTATCTATCGAATGACATATACTTGATTTTTGGCCAAAAAGTTCCCTAGACTAGTAAAAATCGCATCATTTTACTAGAGTCGGGTACCCTGGACGAAAAACCGCTTAAGTTGCGGTTTTTGGCTAATAACTCGAATACTAGACGTCGCAGGGGGGTGTCGTGGAACAATTTTTGGTAGCCCTTGAAATTATCTATCGAATGACATATACTTGATTTTTTGACCAAAAAGTTCCTAGACTAGTAAAAATCGCATCATTTTACTAGAGTCGGGTACCCTGTACGAAAAACCGCTATAGTTGCGGTTTTTGGCCAATAACTCGAATACTAGACGTCGGAGGGGGGTGCCGTAGAACAATTTTTTGTAGCCCTTGAAATTACCTTTCGAATGATATATAGTGGTTTTTTGGTCAAACAGTGACCCCGAGTCTAGTAACCCTCCATACACAAAACCGCCTAAAAAGTTTTGGTTTTGCAAAATTTTGAAAAGTGCGTCAAAAAAATTTTTTCAAAAAGTACCAAATCGTGATCAGAACTCACTATAGACCATAAAAAGTGAAATCCGATGGTCATTTGCAACACTTGGTCAATCGAGAAAAATTTCACTTTTTTACTAGAGTCGGGTACCCTGAACGAAAAATCGCTCAAGTGATGGTTTTTGGCCAATAACTCGAATACTAGACGTCGGAGGGGGGTGCCGTAGAACAATTTTTTGTAGCCCTTGAAATTACCTTTCGAATGATATATAGTGGTTTTTTGGTCAAACAGTGACCCCGAGACTAGTAACCCTCCATACACAAAACCGCCTACAAAAACTTTGTTTTGAAAAATTTTGAAAAGTTCAAAAAAATTTTTTTTTCAAAAACTACTAAAACGTGATAAGAACTTACTATAGACCATGAAAAGTGATATCCGATGATAATTTGCAAAAGTTGGTAACTAGTAAAAAATTTCACTTTTTTACTAGAGTCGGTGCAACGAGAAAAAAAAAGTCCGTGATGGAGAAAAATGGCACGTTTTCCACGCCTGTACGCTTTCGTTTTCTATATAGGGGGTAGGTGAGCCAGAAGCATGAATTTGACTGAGTACGTATCTTTATGAATTGGGCCCTTCTAAATCGATTGAGACTACCCCCAGGACGATCGGACGACTGCTTCTGGCTCTAAATGTGGTTTTTAGATTTTGATCGTCAATTATGAGAGAAAAAATCGATTAGAAGTAAAGATACGAAATGCTTGGTCTAAGTTGGGAAACGACTTCGGATATTTGTTGGACGTTGTCGTAGAAGGTCCGAGGACCAAGGAAAAGTGATTTCCAAGTGGATTTATGCACTATTAGTCGATGGTAAGATGTGAAATTAGTAGAACTTACCATACAGTTTGCGAAGTTGAAGCAATCGGTTGGTGAATATGGTACTGTCTGTCCAATTTGGTGGTTCGGAATGAGTGAAACGATGTTGATGATGGATAGACGTTCCGATTGCCCCCGATCGGGGAACATATAGTGGTCTTTAAGGTCCAAGTACCTATGTTTTGGTAAGCAGAACTGAGAGTTAAAGGATGAAAGTCGGCCATTCCTAATATCATCCTATCGGTGGTTCGCGAGTTGTTTGAGGACCGGAGCAGCTCGCGATGAAACGGTCCTAGGGTATTGGTTATCCATCCAAGGAAGAGTAAATGCGATCCTAGATGTGTGTCGTTGGCCGTTCTACCGGTATCGCCTATCGATGAGATATCGACGGGCATGCCTTACTCGAAAGTTGAATTCTAGGATCGATGGTCAAACAGACCTATGAGCGATAAACCAAACTGAACACGTATTGATGTCGGCTTTTCCTATCATTTGATGCCGCAGGTTGTTTAGGGACCGGAGCAACTTGCGGCCGAGACGGTCCCCGGGGGTTTCTTTCTCCAAGGAGTGGAAACTATTAAGCAAGAGTTGTAGCAAGATACGATCCTCTGATGTGTCGTTGGCCGTTCATGCGGTATCGCCTGTCGATGAGATATCGATGGGCATGCCTTACTCTACCGACCTTCTAATTGAGAGTATTAATCAGGGATCGATGGTCAAACAAGACCAATGAGCGATAAACCAAACTGAACACGTATTGATGTCGGCTTTTCCTATCATTTGATGCCGCAGGTTGTTTAGGGACCGGAGCAGCTTGCGGCCGAGACGGTCCCCGGGGGTTTCTTTCTCCAAGGAGAAGAAACGATTAAGCAAAAGTTGTAGCAAGATACGATCCTCTGATGTGTCGTTGGCCGTTCAAGCGGTATCGCCTGTCGATGAGATATCGATGGGCATGCCTTACTCTCCCGACTGGATTACTGAGAGTTTAATCAGGGATCGATGGTCAAACAGACCAATGAGCGATAAACCAAACTGAACACATATTGATGTCGGCATTTCCTATCATTTGTCGCAGGTTGTTTAGGGACCGGAGCAGCTTGCGACCGAGACGGTCCCCGGGGGTTTCTTTCTCTAAGGAGTGGAAACGATTAAGCAAAAGTCGTAGCAATAATCGATCACCTGATGTGTCGTTGGCCGTTCTTGCGGTATCGCCTGTCGATGAGATATCGATGGGCATGCCTTACTCTCCTGACTGTTTAATTGAGAGTTATAATCAGGGATCGATGGTCAAAAAGACCTATGAGCGATAAACCAAACTGAACACGTATTGATGTCGGCATTTCCTATCATTTGTCGCAGGTTGTTTGGGGACCGGAGCAGCTTGCGACCGAGACGGTCCCTTCCCGAAAGATGGTGAACCGAGTCGTCTGGCGTAAAAACCGGACGACTCGAAAGGGCTTGACCCTTTCAAGTGAGCGATAATCACATTCTACGCTCAGTTCGACAGCTACAAGGCAATCACTCGCTATGTTCAGAGCTAATACATGCAACATGCCGGCATTGTTTCCACCGACGCATGGATTCAAGACTGGTGCACTTATTAGTTAAACCGTTCGCCTCCGGGTGTTTCGAGTTCAAGTCTGGATGAGGATTGATCTTGCTGGTAATAGCTTGAGCCCCTGAATAAGGGGTCGAAGCGTACATCTTGAGACCATGTACAACATATTACCAAATCGGCACCATGGGTTCGGGTGCAAGTGATGTAACCGTGAAAGATGTTGAGCAGCCCAACATCGGTTTACACACGCATAATAGGAAGGCAGCGCTGTCGACTGGTCAGTCGTGTAAGAAGTGTGCATTATCGATCACAAATATATTGGTGATCTGTAGGTTGCGCATACACCATGCCCGGTGTAAAGTGCCGTGGTCCCCCCCGGGGGGCTGCATCAAACCGTTCGCCACGCGAACTACCCAATGGAACGAACTCGATGCATTTAATAAGAAGAAGAGATGATAATGAAACACGGTCGATTAAAGAGTTGAAAACGTTGAAATACCTATAAGCAAGTCTTAAGTTGGTGGTGACCGTTACGCCCCAACAAATTGGTGCCTTACCCTACACCAAAGAGCCATTCAACATGGTTCAAGTGAGCGATAATCACATTCTACGCTCAGTTCGACAGCTACAAGGCAATCACTCGCTATGTTCAGAGCTAATACATGCAACATGCCGGCATTGTTTCCACCGACGCATGGATTCAAGACTGGTGCACTTATTAGTTAAACCGTTCGCCTCCGGGTGTTTCGAGTTCAAGTCTGGATGAGGATTGTTCTTGCTGGTAATAGCTTGAGCCCCTGAATAAGGGGTCGAAGCGTACATCTTGAGACCATGTACAACATATTACCAAATCGGCACCGTGGGTTCTGGTGCAAGTGATGTAACCGTGAAAGATGTTGAGCAGCCCAACATCGGTTTACACACGCATAATAGGAAGGCAGCGCTGTCGACTGGTCAGTCGTGTAAGAAGTGTGCATTATCGATCTCCAATATATGAGCTCAGTATGACAGCCCAATTGGTAATCCTCGGGACCTCCAGAAAGGAAGCTGGATGAGGATTACCAAATCGAAAGTTGATAAGTGTAGTGGTACCACTTAGTCAACTTGTATCCCGAAAGATGGTGAACCGAGTCGTCTGGCGTAAAAACCGGACGACTCGAAAGGGCTTGACCCTTTCAAGTGAGCGATAATCACATTCTACGCTCAGTTCGACAGCTACAAGGCAATCACTCGCTATGTTCAGAGCTAATACATGCAACATGCCGGCATTGTTTCCACCGACGCATGGATTCAAGACTGGTGCACTTATTAGTTAAACCGTTCGCCTCCGGGTGACTCGAGTTCAAGTCTGGATGAGGATTGTTCTTGCTGGTAATAGGTTGAGCCCCTGAATAAGGGGTCGAAGCGTACATCTTGAGACCATGTACAACATATTACCAAATCGGCACCATGGGTTCGGGTGCAAGTGATGTAACCGTGAAAGATGTTGAGCAGCCCAACATCGGTTTACACACGCATAATAGGAAGGCAGCGCTGTCGACTGGTCAGTCGTGTAAGAAGTGTGCATTATCGATCACAAATATATTGGTGATCTGTAGGTTGCGCATACACCATGCCCGGTGTAAAGTGCCGTGGTCCCCCCCGGGGGGCTGCATCAAACCGTTCGCCACGCGAACTACCCAATGGAACGAACTCGATGCATTTAATAAGAAGAAGAGATGATAATGAAACACGGTCGATTTAAGAGTTGAAAACGTTGAAATGCCTATAAGCAAGTCTTAAGTTGGTGGTTTCGTTGTGCCCCAACAAATTGGTGCCTTACCCTACACCAAAGAGCCATTCAACATGGTTCAAGTGAGCGATAATCACGCTCTACGCTCAGTATGACAGCTGCAAGGCAATCACTCGCTAAGTTCAGAGCTAATACATGCAACACGCCGGCATTGTTTCCACCGACGCATGGATTCAAGACTGGTGCACTTATTAGTTAAACCGTTCGCCTCCGGGTGTTTCGAGTTCAAGTCTGGATGAGGATTGTTCTTGCTGGTAATAGCTTGAGCCCCTGAATAAGGGGCCGAAGCGTACATCTTGAGAGTAAATGTACAACATATTACCAAATCGGCACCGTGGGTTCTGGTGCAAGTGATGTAACCGTGAAAGATGTTGAGCAGCCCAACATCGGTTTACACACGCATAATAGGAAGGCAGCGCTGTCGACTGGTCAGTCGTGTAAGAAGTGTGCATTATCGATCTCCAATATATGAGCTCAGTATGACAGCCCAATTGGTAATCCTCGGGACCTCCAGAAAGGAAGCTGGATGAGGATTACCAAATCGAAAGTTGATAAGTGTAGTGGTACCACTTAGTCAACTTGTATCCCGAAAGATGGTGAACCGAGTCGTCTGGCGTAAAAACCGGACGACTCGAAAGGGCTTGACCCTTTCAAGTGAGCGATAATCACATTCTACGCTCAGTTCGACAGCTGCAAGGCAATCACTCGCTATGTTCAGAGCTAATACATGCAACATGCCGGCATTGTTTCCACCGACGCATGGATTCAAGACTGGTGCACTTATTAGTTAAACCGTTCGCCTCCGGGTGACTCGAGTTCAAGTCTGGATGAGGATTGTTCTTGCTGGTAATAGGTTGAGCCCCTGAATAAGGGGTCGAAGCGTACATCTTGAGACCATGTACAACATATTACCAAATCGGCACCATGGGTTCGGGTGCAAGTGATGTAACCGTGAAAGATGTTGAGCAGCCCAACATCGGTTTACACACGCATAATAGGAAGGCAGCGCTGTCGACTGGTCAGTCGTGTAAGAAGTGTGCATTATCGATCACAAATATATTGGTGATCTGTAGGTTGCGCATACACCATGCCCGGTGTAAAGTGCCGTGGTCCCCCCCGGGGGGCTGCATCAAACCGTTCGCCACGCGAACTACCCAATGGAACGAACTCGATGCATTTAATAAGAAGAAGAGATGATAATGAAACACGGTCGATTTAAGAGTTGAAAACGTTGAAATACCTATAAGCAAGTCTTAAGTTGGTGGTGACCGTTACGCCCCAACAAATTGGTGCCTTACCCTACACCAAAGAGCCATTCAACATGGTTCAAGTGAGCGATAATCACGCTCTACGCTCAGTATGACAGCTGCAAGGCAATCACTCGCTAAGTTCAGAGCTAATACATGCAACACGCCGGCATTGTTTCCACCGACGCATGGATTCAAGACTGGTGCACTTATTAGTTAAACCGTTCGCCTGCGGGTGTTTCGAGTTCAAGTCTGGATGAGGATTGTTCTTGCTGGTAATAGCTTGAGCCCCTGAATAAGGGGCCGAAGCGTACATCTTGAGAGTAAATGTACAACATATTACCAAATCGGCACCGTGGGTTCTGGTGCAAGTGATGTAACCATGAAAGATGTTGAGCAGCCCAACATCGGTTTACACACGCATAAGGGGTTTATTGTTATCTGTAGGTTGCGCATACACCATACCCGGTGTAAAGTGCCGTGGTCCCCCAGGGGGCTGCATCAAAACGTTCGCCATGCGAACTACCCAATGGAACGAACTCGATGTATTGAAAGAGATGAACAATTAATAGCGAGAATAGGGGCCCGGAAGCAATTCCGCGGCCCTACGGTCGATTCAAGAGTTGAAACGTTGTACAATCGTGGATAGCACCTAGTGCTAATATGGTGAGAGATAATGTGTGAGGAAATTTAGTTTCCTAAAGTTTAGTTAGTGGTTTCCGTTGTGCCCTAACAAACTTAAAGTTGGTGGTGACCGTTACACCCCAACAAATTGGTGCCTTACCCAACACCAAAGAGCCATTCCATATGGTTCTAGAGAGAGAGAGTTGTGTGGAAATTTATTTCCCACTAAGCGAGTGTGTGTCTGTAGTGGAACGAATTCTGGTTGATCCTACCAGTAATATACGCTTGTCTCAAAGGTTAAGCCATGCATGTCTAAGTACAAACATAAATGAATGTGAAACCGCATAAGGCTCAGTATAACAGCTATAATTCACAAGATCATCCTACCACTAGTTACTTGGATAACTGTGGAAAATCCAGAGCTAATACATGCAACATGCCGGGACTGTTGCCCTCGCGGGTAGCTGAACTGGTGCACTTATTAGTTAAACCAATCGCCTCCGGGCGGCTTGAGTTGAAGTCTGGATAAGGACGCAGATCGTATGGTCGCTTGTCGACTGACGACAGATCTTTCAAATGTCTGCCCTATCAACTATTGATGGTAGTGTAGAGGACTACCATGGTTGCGACGGGTAACGGGGAATCAGGGTTCGATTCCGGAGAGGGAGCCTGAGAAATGGCTACCACATCCAAGGAAGGCAGCAGGCGCGTAAATTACCCAATCCCAGTACGGGGAGGTAGTGACGAGAAATAACAATATGGACCTCTCTAACGATGGTCCATAATTGGAATGAGTTGAGTATAAATCCTTCAACAAGGATCAAGTGGAGGGCAAGTCTGGTGCCAGCAGCCGCGGTAATTCCAGCTCCACTAGCGTATATTAAAGTTGTTGCGGTTAAAACGTTCGAAGTTGATTGCCCGTCCAGACACGTGACCGCCACGGGCGCCCGGTTACACGCCGGGGCCGTTCGTGCGCGCGCTCACGGCTGCGACTCACAATGGTGTACTTGGGCGTTACTCTGTGAACGAGTACCGTGCTACCGGTTAACTCCGGCACGGGCTCCTCATGGTGCTCAAGATACTCACATTTACCTTGAACAAATTAGAGTGCTCAAAGCAGGCTAAGACAAAGCGTCCGGCCCCCCCGTGGGGTTGGCGTTGGCCGAGAATAATCTTGCATGGAATAATGGAATATGACCTCGGTTTATACGATTTCGTTGGTTTGTCAGAAACCTAGAGGTAATGATTAACAGAAGTAGTTGGGGGCATTGGTATTACGGCGCGAGAGGTGAAATTCGTAGACCGTCGTAGGACCAACTGAAGCGAAAGCGTTTGCCATGGATGCTTTCTTTAATCAAGAACGAAAGTTAGAGGATCGAAGGCGATTAGATACCGCCCTAGTTCTAACCGTAAACGATGCCAATTAGCAATTGGGAGACGCTACCCCTATTCGGTGCTCTCAGTCGCTTCCGGGAAACCAAAATCGGGTTCCGGGGGAAGTATGGTTGCAAAGTTGAAACTTAAAGGAATTGACGGAAGGGCACCACAAGAAGTGGAGCTTGCGGCTTAATTTGACTCAACACGGGAAAATTTACCAGGTCCAAACTTATCGAGGTAAGACAGATTGATAGCTCTTTCTCAAATTTAAGGGTAGTGGTGCATGGCCGTTCTTAGTTCGTGGAATGATTTGTCTGGTTAATTCCGATAACGAACGTGACTCAAACATGCTAACTAGAACGCTGTCAGCAGTGCGCCTCCGGGCGCACCTGACGTTACAGCCGGGCGGCGCCTTCACGGGCGGTCGTCGGCTACGTTTGCCCTGCTTAGCGGGACAACTTGTGTTTAGCAAGCTGAGAATGAGCGATAACAGGTCCGTGATGCCCTTAGATGTTCTGGGCTGCACGCGTGCTACAATGTGGGTCGCAGCGTGTTCTCGCCAATAGGCGCCCCCATTCCGAGAGGAACGGGAAATCACTAAAATGCCCATCTAGTCGGGATTGGGGACTGCAACGGTCCCCATGAACCTGGAATTTCTAGTAAGCACTAGTCATTAGCTAGTGCTGATTACGTCCCTGCCCTTTGTACACACCGCCCGTCGCTACTACCGATGGATTATTTAGTGAGGTTTCTGGAGGCTTACCTTCCGCGGTTCCTTCGTGAGCTGCAGCTGGCATGGCTGAAGTTGACCGAACTTGATGATTTAGAGGAAGTAAAAGTCGTAACAAGGTTTCCGTAGGTGAACCTGCGGAAGGATCATTACTGATGATCGTCCGCGAGTGACCAACCATGGGCTGCCTTCGGTGTAGCTCGGTCGCTCGCTTGCTATGTGTCAGAATTTGTTGAAAGCCAACTCGTTCGTTGTACACTTTGATGGGTGACCATCACTGTGTCCCCGTGCCGAGCTAGATCTCCCCTAGCCGTAAGGCACTTGAACGCCCCTTCGACGACGAGTTGCATGTGTGTGGTATGTGTCAGAATCTGGTGAAGCTTTCTGCATGTGATGTGCCTTGTGTGGATCCGTGGCCATTGCATTGTGTCTGGTGCTTAGATACCCAGACACTTAGAACGCTTGCGCGGAAAGCAAACTCGATCGTTGTACACTTTGATGGGTGACCATCACTGTGTCTCCGTGCCGTGCTAGATCCCCCCTAGCCGTAAGGCACTTTGAACGCCCCTTCGACGACGAGTTACAAGAGTGTGGTATGTGTCAGAATCTGGTGAAGCTTTCTGCATGTGATGTGCCTTGTGTGGATCCGTGGCCATTGCATTGTGTCTGGTGTGTAGGTACCCAGACACTTAGAACGCTTGCGCGGAAAGCAAACTCGATCGTTGTACACTTTGATGGGCAACCATCACTGTGTCTCCGTGCCGTGCTAGATCTCCCCTAGCCGTAAGGCACTTTGAACGCCCCTTCGACGACGAGTTACAAGAGTGTGGTATGTGTCATAATCTGGTGAAGCTTTCTGCATGTGATGTGCCTTGTGTGGATCCGTGGCCATTGCATTGTGTCTGGTGTGTAGGTACCCAGACACTTAAGCAAACTCGATCGTTGTACACTGTGATGGGCGAGCATCACTGTGTCTCCGTGCCGTGTAAGAGCTCCCCTGGCCATCAGGCACTTGAAAGGTCCTTCGACGACGAGTTACAATAGTGGTGTGTTAGATACGTCAGGTGATGGTATCTACTGTTGTGCAATACGTATCCGGCCACGGCACGGAACGAACGGGAACTGTGGTGCAGACATACAAAGAGTTAAGCCTACTAGTCATTAACTCTAAGGACGGGGCCATGGGGCGGTACGCAAAGGATACGGATGAGCGAGTATGCAGGCCCAATACTCAATAGCTCGATCCGATCCAAGCACATGAGTTGACTGCGGCGCCAGGTTAACCAATGTGCTAGATTCTATTTGGCCAGTAGAATCTTGTGTCTTACGCGATTTGATACCAAGACACCAGAACGAAAGTTAGTTGAAGAGTGATTAAACTCTTATGAAGAATGGTTGTGCAATCACAACTTATGACTTTAACCTATAAAGTGGATATGGACTATCAATTATAACATGGGGCACACACCATGTTCTCGATCCAATCCACGCACACGAGTTGCCTGAGTAGCGACAGGTATACCGATGTGCAATACGTATCCGGCCATAGGCACGGAACGAACAGGAACTGTGGTGCAGACATACAAGGGCCATGGGGCGGTACGCAAAGGATACGGATGAGCGAGTATGCAGGCCCAATACTCAATAGCTCGATCCGATCCAAGCACATGAGTTGACTGCGGCGCCAGGTTAACCGATGTGCTAAGAGAGTTGTTCCTGGGCCTTCAAAGTGACTTCAAAACTATCTTAGCGAATGGTGGCCATGGGCGTAGACATGAGCCACAAGTCACAAGGCCTGGGACTATTGGGTAATAAAGACAACTTAGTCAGAAAGTTAGTCTTTGGACGTACCACCGGGATTGTGTTACATTGGGAACCTTACTATAAAACCCTAGGCAGGGGATCACTCGGCTCATGGATCGATGAAGACCGCAGCTAAATGCGCGTCACAATGTGAACTGCAGGACACATGAACACCGATAAGTTGAACGCATATTGCGCGTCGGACGATTAAACCCGGCCGATGCACACATTCTTGAGTGCCTATCAATTCCTTGATATACAACAAACCAAACTTCAGGGTGGAGCGTGCCACAATAGAACACTATGGCGAGCAGCCCGTCTAGTGTCGTGGGGGAAACACGCTTCCACACTGTGCATAATGGCGTGCTCGGGACCTTTGTTGGGACCGCAGGGCGCTGAAAGTAAAGGGGTGAACCGCATAAATCGCACGCACGTAAACGCGCACACACACAAATAGAGTGAGACGTATCGTAGGATACCGCTAAGAGTACGTTGTGAAACATGGGGAAATTCAATCGAAAACCTCTTTGATGTCCAAGATTTCGTTGACCGTATCCGTCGTAATACTGGATCAACGTGCTTGGGGGAAAACGTCAAAGGGTTTTATAATAGTGGTGCATGATTAACCCATCGATGCCCGAGGGGAACATGTTGTCCAATACAATAGTGGTGCAGTTGGCTCGACATGCTCGGGGGGAGACATCGTGGGTCCAAGTCGACCAAGTCGACCGGGAGTTGTTGTTGAGAGATCGAATCAAAACGATGCCGAGCGGAACTCGTTGTCCTTATTGGAGTGATATTCGGACAACGTGCTCGGGGGGGCCATCGTTGATTCAAAAATGACCGTAAATTGCCCAATCCGTGTGTGTGTGTGTGTGAAGTGTTGTTGCGTATATATCGGTTCGCTATGCCCCGGGTTCGAAACGAATGGAATGTGACTGATTTTGTTGTAGGCCTCAAGTGATGTGAGACAACCCCCAGAATTTAAGCATATTAATAAGGGGAGGAGAAGAAACCAACCGGGATTCCCTGAGTAGCTGCGAGCGAAACGGGAGAAGCTCAGCACGTAGGGACGGTGTGTAACTGCACCTGTCCGATTCCGTGTACTGGAACGACCATTATCTACTATGCACGGTGCAAACAGTTCAAGTTCAACTTGAAGGTGGCTCATCTACCCAGAGAGGGTGATAGGCCCGTAGAACGGCACTAACCCACGTGACAGTAGACGGTCGGCTCCATGG
>NW_026045230.1:42500-60000 GCF_943734845.2 Anopheles funestus
TAAGTTGGCCAAAAGTACCGATAGAGCACCCACAAGTAGCACCCAATTGGCCTAAGTTGGCCAAAAGTACCGATAGAGTACCCACAAATAGCACCGAATGGGCCTAAGATGGCCAAAAGTACCGATAGAGTACCCACAAAGAGCACCCAATTGGCCTAAGTTGGCCAAAAGTACCGATAGAGTACCCACAAATAGCACCGAGTGGGCCTAACATGGCCAAAAGTACCGATAGAGTACCCACAAATAGCACCCAGTTGGCCTAAGTTGGCCAAAAGTACCGATAGAGCACCCACAAGTAGCACCCAATTGGCCTATGTTGGCCAAAAGTACCGATAGAGTACCCACAAATAGCACCCAGTTGGCCTAAGTTGGCCAAAAGTACCGATAGAGCACCCACAAGTAGCACCCAATTGGCCTATGTTGGCCAAAAGTACCGATAGAGTACCCACAAATAGCACCGAATGGGCCTAAGATGGCCAAAAGTACCGATAGAGTACCCACAAATAGCACCCAATTGGCCTAAGTTGGCCAAAAGTACCGATAGAGTACCCACAAATAGCACCGAGTGGGCCTAACATGGCCAAAAGTACCGATAGAGTACCCACAAATAGCACCGAGTGGGCCTAACATGGCCAAAAGTACCGATAGAGTACCCACAAAGAGCACCCCATGGGCCTAAGTTGGCCAAAAGTACCGATAGAGTACCCACAAATAGCACCGAGTGGGCCTAACATGGCCAAAAGTACCGATAGAGCACCCACATATAGCACCGAATGGGCCTAACATGGCCAAAAGTACCGATAGAGCACCCACATATAGCACCCCATTGGCCTAAGTTGGCCAAAAGTACCGATAGAGTACCCACAAAGAGCACCCAATTGGCCTAAGTTGGCCAAAAGTACCGCCAAGTAGCACCATAGAGGCCCGAGTAGAGCGAAATGTGGGCCAAATTGAACATTTGAAAATTTTTACAAGTCCAGAAAATTTTCTAAGTCCAGAAAATTTTCTAAGTCCAAAGAGTTGGACAAATTTCCTTAGGCCCAAAGGTTGCACTGAATGTTCCTAAGTTGGCCATCAGTACCCATGAAGTATCGCGAAGGTTCACCCGAAAGACACAATATGCCCTAAAGTACCCACAGAGTACCCACAAGTTGCACCCAATTGGCCTAAGTTGGCCAAAAGTACCGACAAGTAGCACCATAGAGGCCCGAGTAGAGCGAAATGTGGGCCAAAGTACCGAGTAGTTGCCACAAATGCCCAAATGGATACCAAAATGTGGTACCAAGTACCTAACTGTTGCAACAAATGCTAGCTTTCTGAGCAAAAGCTGTGGACCAATTTCGTAGAAGAACCGCCTAGGCGAAAAGGCAAAAATCGCCGAAGCTGGCCCGCTCGCAGAGCTCGCGGGCCAGGAGATACTCATAGGTCGCTTTACTAGAGTGGGGAACTTGAGAATTTTTGTGTCCGAGACTTTGGGCAACTTCGCGGCCGCCCCCTTAAAGTAAAAGATTTTCTCTGGGTGCCTAAAATTCGCAATTCCCGCAAAGTCGGGAAGACGTTAAAGTTTTTGCCCAAAAAATGGCCATCGATTTAAGGTGATTTTCCAATAAGAAAATGCTTCCTATTTTGAATTTTTTCGAATATTTCCTAAACTAAGCGTCGGAGCACATGGCCGTGGAGGAACTTTTGGTAGCTTTTGGCAAGGGCTATCGGATGAAATAATGCGAAAGGCCATCGGAGCGATATTGGATAAATGCGGGCCCATAAACGTACCTAAGAAGTGAAAATTGGTTCCTTGCACGCAGGATGCAAGAAATGCTTGAGTGTTAACCATCATCGGTACCAAGTACCTAGGTTATATCGAGTGCGTAGATGGAAGTCGGTACCAAAGGGAAACCTTCCTAGGCTAGGTGCACGCAAGTGAGTATGGATCGATCAGTAGAAAGATGGGAAGCCCAAGGAAACCTTCCTAGGCTAGGTGCACGCAAGTGAGTATGGATCGATCAGTAGAAAGATGGGAAGCCATAGGAAACCTTCCTAGGCTAGGTGCACGCAAGTGAGTATGGATCGATCAGTAGAAAGATGGGAAGCCATAGGAAACCTTCCTAGGCTAGGTGCACGCAAGTGAGTATGGATCGATCAGTAGAAAGATGGGAAGCCATAGGAAACCTTCCTAGGCTAGGTGCACGCAAGTGAGTATGGATCGATCAGTAGAAAGATGGGAAGCCATAGGAAACCTTCCTAGGCTAGGTGCACGCAAGTGAGTATGGATCGATCAGTAGAAAGATGGGAAGCCATAGGAAACCTTCCTAGGCTAGGTGCACGCAAGTGAGTATGGATCGATCAGTAGAAAGATGGGAAGCCCAAGGAAACCTTCCTAGGCTAGGTGCACGCAAGTGAGTATGGATCGATCAGTAGAAAGATGGGAAGCCATAGGAAACCTTCCTAGGCTAGGTGCACGCAAGTGAGTATGGATCGATCAGTAGAAAGATGGGAAGCCATAGGAAACCTTCCTAGGCTAGGTGCACGCAAGTGAGTATGGATCGATCAGTAGAAAGATGGGAAGCCATAGGAAACCTTCCTAGGCTAGGTGCACGCAAGTGAGTATGGATCGATCAGTAGAAAGATGGGAAGCCATAGGAAACCTTCCTAGGCTAGGTGCACGCAAGTGAGTATGGATCGATCAGTAGAAAGATGGGAAGCCATAGGAAACCTTCCTAGGCTAGGTGCACGCAAGTGAGTATGGATCGATCAGTAGAAAGATGGGAAGCCATAGGAAACCTTCCTAGGCTAGGTGCACGCAAGTGAGTATGGATCGATCAGTAGAAAGATGGGAAGCCATAGGAAACCTTCCTAGGCTAGGTGCACGCAAGTGAGTATGGATCGATCAGTAG
This sequence comes from Anopheles funestus, assembly GCF_943734845.2. Taxonomy (NCBI): domain Eukaryota; kingdom Metazoa; phylum Arthropoda; class Insecta; order Diptera; family Culicidae; genus Anopheles; species Anopheles funestus. The sequence continues at coordinate 45,395 of NW_026045230.1, forward strand.
AAAGATGGGAAGCCATAGGAAACCTTCCTAGGCTAGGTGCACGCAAGTGAGTATGGATCGATCAGTAGAAAGATGGGAAGCCATAGGAAACCTTCCTAGGCTAGGTGCACGCAAGTGAGTATGGATCGATCAGTAGAAAGTGGGAAGCCCAGTACCAAATGCCCTAGTGAAGACCGTAAACGAATATCATGAACCGATAAGGAGCACCAAATGCCCTAGTGAAGACCGTAAACGAATATCATGAACCGATAAGGAGCACCAAATGCCCTAGTGAAGACCGTAAACGAATATCATGAACCGATAAGGAGCACCAAATGCCCTAGTGAAGACCGTAAACGAATATCATGAACCGAGAAGTAGCAACGAATGCCTGAAAAAGTACCAAGTCCACGGTATAGAGTAACGAGAGTTAACCGCCGTGATGTATGCAATGAGGGCAGCCATTGCATGGGTTCTGGACTTGGTTCGCGAATAACTTTTTTGCTAGACATCGGACAAAGTTGACGTGGAAGAACGAAATGTAGCATTTGGTGCCACCTATTTAAAACTTTTTCAAGATTGAAGATCCGATCGATACAGCCTGAGTTATAGGCAAAAGTTGGTGCAAAATTGAGCATTTTTAATGGTGAAAAATCGGTACTCCTCGAATAGCTCCTGTTGGAAGCATCGGACCACATGGTCGTGGAGGAACATATTGTAGCGTGCGGTGTCAAGTATCGACACCCAAAACCGCATGTCCGATGGACGGAAAATGACCAAGTTATAGTGAAAACTTGGTTGCACCAAATTCCCGAAGAAGTGCAACGAGAAGGTGAATGCGATGGTTGTTCGTCGAATAGCTCCGGCCACAGACATGGTAGCGATTAGTGGTGCATGGAAGAAATCTAGCCACAAGTGCCATCTACCCATGGCCAGAAGAAAGTGTGGCCATATCTTGGATACCGGCGGAGCTATGGGGCAAATATGGGCCAAAAATGGTGCAAGTTGGACCAAAAATCCGAAAAAGTACCTAGGTAAATGCGATGGTTGTTCGTCGAATAGCTCCGGCCAGAGACATGGTAGCGATTAGTGGTGCATGGAAGAAATCTAGCCACAAGTGCCATCTACCCATGGCCAGAACAAAGTGTGGCCATATCTTGGATACCGGCGGAGCTATGGGGCAAATACGGGCCAACAATGGTGCCAGGTGGACCAAAAATCCGACCAAGTGCGCGAGGCGCTTTCGTGAATAGCTCCGGCCACAGACATGGTAGCGATTAGTGGTGCATGGAAGAAATCTAGCCACAAGTGCCATCTACCCATGGCCAGAAGAAAGTGTGGCCATATCTTGGATACCGGCGGAGCTATGGGGCAAATATGGGCCAAAAATGGTGCAAGTTGGACCAAAAATCCGAAAAAGTACCTAGGTAAATGCGATGGTTGTTCGTCGAATAGCTCCGGCCAGAGACATGGTAGCGATTAGTGGTGCATGGAAGAAATCTAGCCACAAGTGCCATCTACCCATGGCCAGAACAAAGTGTGGCCATATCTTGGATACCGGCGGAGCTATGGGGCAAATACGGGCCAACAATGGTGCCAGGTGGACCAAAAATCCGACCAAGTGCGCGAGGCGCTTTCGTGAATAGCTCCGGCCACAGACATGGTAGCGATTAGTGGTGCATGGAAGAAATCTAGCCACAAGTGCCATCTACCCATGGCCAGAAGAAAGTGTGGCCATATCTTGGATACCGGCGGAGCTATGGGGCAAATATGGGCCAAAAATGGTGCAAGTTGGACCAAAAATCCGAAAAAGTACCTAGGTAAATGCGATGGTTGTTCGTCGAATAGCTCCGGCCACAGACATGGTAGCGATTAGTGGTGCATGGAAGAAATCTAGCCACAAGTGCCATCTACCCATGGCCAGAAGAAAGTGTGGCCATATCTTGGATACCGGCGGAGCTATGGGGCAAATATGGGCCAAAAATGGTGCAAGTTGGACCAAAAATCCGACCAAGTGCGCGAGGCGCTTTCGTGAATAGCTCCGGCCACAGACATGGTAGCGATTAGTGGTGCATGGAAGAAATCTAGCCACAAGTGCCATCTACCCATGGCCAGAAGAAAGTGTGGCCATATCTTGGATACCGGCGGAGCTATGGGGCAAATATGGGCCAAAAATGGTGCAAGTTGGACCAAAAATCCGAAAAAGTACCTAGGTAAATGCGATGGTTGTTCGTCGAATAGCTCCGGCCAGAGACATGGTAGCGATTAGTGGTGCATGGAAGAAATCTAGCCACAAGTGCCATCTACCCATGGCCAGAACAAAGTGTGGCCATATCTTGGATACCGGCGGAGCTATGGGGCAAATACGGGCCAACAATGGTGCCAGGTGGACCAAAAATCCGACCAAGTGCGCGAGGCGCTTTCGTGAATAGCTCCGGCCACAGACATGGTAGCGATTAGTGGTGCATGGAAGAAATCTAGCCACAAGTGCCATCTACCCATGGCCAGAAGAAAGTGTGGCCATATCTTGGATACCGGCGGAGCTATGGGGCAAATATGGGCCAAAAATGGTGCAAGTTGGACCAAAAATCCGACCAAGTGCGCGAGGCGCTTTCGTGAATAGCTCCGGCCACAGACATGGTAGCGATTAGTGGTGCATGGAAGAAATCTAGCCACAAGTGCCATCTACCCATGGCCAGAAGAAAGTGTGGCGCTATCTTGGATACCGGCGGAGCTATGGGGCAAATATGGGCCAAAAATGGTGAAGTTGGACCAAAAATCCGACCAAGTGCGCGAGGCGCTTTCGTGAATAGCTCCGGCCACAGACATGGTAGCGATTAGTGGTGCATGGAAGAAATCTAGCCACAAGTGCCATCTACCCATGGCCAGAAGAAAGTGTGGCGCTATCTTGGATACCGGCGGAGCTATGGGGCAAATATGGGCCAAAAATGGTGAAGTTGGACCAAAAATCCGACCAAGTGCGCGAGGCGCTTTCGTGAATAGCTCCGGCCACAGACATGGTAGCGATTAGTGGTGCATGGAAGAAATCTAGCCACAAGTGCCATCTACCCATGGCCAGAAGAAAGTGTGGCCATATCTTGGATACCGGCGGAGCTATGGGGCAAATATGGGCCAAAAATGGGTAAACTTGTACGGTCCAAAGCCAAGGGTAAATTTTTTTATTCCTCTAATAACTTCTACCACAGACATTGAATCGGTTCGTGATGTATGGATGAAATGTAGCAAACAGTTGGAACTACCCATAAAATCTTAAAGATTGACGATCCAATGCATAGAACCGGAGTAATGTGCGATACTTGGTGAAAAATCGAGTGAAAAATTAACTATAAACTGTTTTTGGCCCATAACTCGAATACTAGACATCGGAAGGGGGGGTCGTAGAACGATTTTTTGTTGCCCTATCGATTCCCTATCGAACGAGCAAAAGTTGTTTTTTTGACCAAAAAGTACCCCCACTCTAGTAAAATTGGCCTGATTTTACTAGTCCCCGGTACCCGTACAGGCAAAATGAGCAAAATGCTCAAGTATGAATGGTTTTTGGCCCATAACTCGAATACTAGACGTCGCAGGGGGGTGTCGTGGAACAATTTTTGGTAGCCCTTGAAATTATCTATCGAATGACATATACTTGATTTTTGGACCAAAAAGTTCCCTAGACTAGTAAAAATCGCATCATTTTACTAGAGTCGGGTACCCTGGACGAAAAACCGCTATAGTTGCGGTTTTTGGCTAATAACTCGAATACTAGACGTCGCAGGGGGGTGTCGTGGAACAATTTTTGGTAGCCCTTGAAATTATCTATCGAATGACATATACTTGATTTTTGGCCAAAAAGTTCCCTAGACTAGTAAAAATCGCATCATTTTACTAGAGTCGGGTACCCTGGACGAAAAACCGCTATAGTTGTGGTTTTTGGCTAATAACTCGAATACTAGACGTCGCAGGGGGGTGTCGTGGAACAATTTTTGGTAGCCCTTGAAATTATCTATCGAATGACATATACTTGATTTTTGGCCAAAAAGTTCCCTAGACTAGTAAAAATCGCATCATTTTACTAGAGTCGGGTACCCTGGACGAAAAACCGCTTAAGTTGCGGTTTTTGGCTAATAACTCGAATACTAGACGTCGCAGGGGGGTGTCGTGGAACAATTTTTGGTAGCCCTTGAAATTATCTATCGAATGACATATACTTGATTTTTTGACCAAAAAGTTCCTAGACTAGTAAAAATCGCATCATTTTACTAGAGTCGGGTACCCTGTACGAAAAACCGCTATAGTTGCGGTTTTTGGTCAATAACTCGAATACTAGACGTCGGAGGGGGGTGCCGTAGAACAATTTTTTGTAGCCCTTGAAATTACCTTTCGAATGATATATAGTGGTTTTTTGGTCAAACAGTGACCCCGAGACTAGTAACCCTCCATACACAAAACCGCCTAAAAAGTTTTGGTTTTGCAAAATTTTGAAAAGTGCGTCAAAAAAATTTTTTCAAAAAGTACCAAATCGTGATCAGAACTCACTATAGACCATAAAAAGTGAAATCCGATGGTCATTTGCAACACTTGGTCAATCGAGAAAAATTTCACTTTTTTACTAGAGTCGGGTACCCTGAACGAAAAATCGCTCAAGTGATGGTTTTTGGCCAATAACTCGAATACTAGACGTCGGAGGGGGGTGCCGTAGAACAATTTTTTGTAGCCCTTGAAATTACCTTTCGAATGATATATAGTGGTTTTTCGGTCAAACAGTGACCCCGAGACTAGTAACCCTCCATACACAAAACCGCCTACAAAAACTTTGTTTTGAAAAATTTTGAAAAGTTCAAAAAAATTTTTTTTTCAAAAACTACTAAAACGTGATAAGAACTTACTATAGACCATAAAAAGTGATATCCGATGATAATTTGCAAAAGTTGGTAACTAGTAAAAAATTTCACTTTTTTACTAGAGTCGGTGCAACGAGAAAAAAAAAGTCCGTGATGGAGAAAAATGGCACGTTTTCCACGCCTGTACGCTTTCGTTTACTATATAGGGGGTAGGTGAGCCAGAAGCATGATTTTGACTGAGTATGTATCTTTATGAATTGGACCCTTCTAAATCGATTGAGACTACCCCCAGGACGATCGGACGACTGCTTCTGGCTCAAAATGTGGTTTTTAGATTTTGATCGTCAATTATGCGAGAAAAAATCGATTAGAAGTAAAGATACGAAATGCTTGGTCTAAGTTGGGAAACGACTTCGGATATTTGTTGGACGTTGTCGTAGAAGGTCCGAGGACCAAGGAAAAGTGATTTCCAAGTGGATTTATGCACTATTAGTCGATGGTAAGATGTGAAATTAGTAGAACTTACCATACAATTTGCGAAGTTGAAGCAATCGGTTGATGATTATGGTACTGTCTGTCCAATTTGGTGGTTCGGAATGAGTGAAACGATGTTGATGATGGATAGACGTTGCGATTGCCCCCGATCGGGGAACAAATAGTGGTCTTTAAGGTCCAAGTACCTATGTTTTGGTAAGCAGAACTGAGAGTTAAAGGATGAAAGTCGGCCATTCCTAATATCATCCTATCGGTGGTTCGCGAGTTGTTTGAGGACCGGAGCAGCTCGCGATGAAACGGTCCTAGGGTATTGGTTATCCATCCAAGGAAGAGTAAATGCGATCCTAGATGTGTGTCGTTGGCCGTTCTACCGGCATCGCCTATAGATGAGATATCGACGGGCATGCCTTACTCGAAAGTTGAATTCTAGGATCGATGGTCAAACAGACCTATGAGCGATAAACCAAACTGAACACGTATTGATGTCGGCTTTTCCTATCATTTGATGCCGCAGGTTGTTTAGGGACCGGAGCAACTTGCGGCCGAGACGGTCCCCGGGGGTTTCTTTCTCCAAGGAGTGGAAACTATTAAGCAAGAGTTGTAGCAAGATACGATCCTCTGATGTGTCGTTGGCCGTTCATGCGGTATCGCCTGTCGATGAGATATCGATGGGCATGCCTTACTCTACCGACCTTCTAATTGAGAGTATTAATCAGGGATCGATGGTCAAACAAGACCAATGAGCGATAAACCAAACTGAACACGTATTGATGTCGGCTTTTCCTATCATTTGATGCCGCAGGTTGTTTAGGGACCGGAGCAGCTTGCGGCCGAGACGGTCCCCGGGGGTTTCTTTCTCCAAGGAGAAGAAACGATTAAGCAAAAGTTGTAGCAAGATACGATCCTCTGATGTGTCGTTGGCCGTTCAAGCGGTATCGCCTGTCGATGAGATATCGATGGGCATGCCTTACTCTCCCGACTGGATTACTGAGAGTTTAATCAGGGATCGATGGTCAAACAGACCAATGAGCGATAAACCAAACTGAACACGTATTGATGTCGGCATTTCCTATCATTTGTCGCAGGTTGTTTAGGGACCGGAGCAGCTTGCGACCGAGACGGTCCCCGGGGGTTTCTTTCTCTAAGGAGTGGAAACGATTAAGCAAAAGTCGTAGCAATAATCGATCACCTGATGTGTCGTTGGCCGTTCTTGCGGTATCGCCTGTCGATGAGATATCGATGGGCATGCCTTACTCTCCTGACTGTTTAATTGAGAGTTATAATCAGGGATCGATGGTCAAAAAGACCTATGAGCGATAAACCAAACTGAACACGTGTTGATGTCGGCATTTCCTATCATTTGTCGCAGGTTGTTTAGGGACCGGAGCAGCTTGCGACCGAGACGGTCCCTTCCCGAAAGATGGTGAACCGAGTCGTCTGGCGTAAAAACCGGACGACTCGAAAGGGCTTGACCCTTTCAAGTGAGCGATAATCACATTCTACGCTCAGTTCGACAGCTACAAGGCAATCACTCGCTATGTTCATAGCTAATACATGCAACATGCCGGCATTGTTTCCACCGACGCATGGATTCAAGACTGGTGCACTTATTAGTTAAACCGTTCGCCTCCGGGTGTTTCGAGTTCAAGTCTGGATGAGGATTGTTCTTGCTGGTAATAGCTTGAGCCCCTGAATAAGGGGTCGAAGCGTACATCTTGAGACCATGTACAACATATTACCAAATCGGCACCATGGGTTCGGGTGCAAGTGATGTAACCGTGAAAGATGTTGAGCAGCCCAACATCGGTTTACACACGCATAATAGGAAGGCAGCGCTGTCGACTGGTCAGTCGTGTAAGAAGTGTGCATTATCGATCACAAATATATTGGTGATCTGTAGGTTGCGCATACACCATGCCCGGTGTAAAGTGCCGTGGTCCCCCCCGGGGGGCTGCATCAAACCGTTCGCCACGCGAACTACCCAATGGAACGAACTCTATGCATTTAATAAGAAGAAGAGATGATAATGAAACACGGTCGATTTAAGAGTTGAAAACGTTGAAATACCTATAAGCAAGTCTTAAGTTGGTGGTGACCGTTACGCCCCAACAAATTGGTGCCTTACCCTACACCAAAGAGCCATTCAACATGGTTCAAGTGAGCGATAATCACGCTCTACGCTCAGTATGACAGCTGCAAGGCAATCACTCGCTAAGTTCAGAGCTAATACATGCAACACGCCGGCATTGTTTCCACCGACGCATGGATTCAAGACTGGTGCACTTATTAGTTAAACCGTTCGCCTCCGGGTGTTTCGAGTTCAAGTCTGGATGAGGATTGTTCTTGCTGGTAATAGCTTGAGCCCCTGAATAAGGGGCCGAAGCGTACATCTTGAGTAAATGTACAACATATTACCAAATCGGCACCGTGGGTTCTGGTGCAAGTGATGTAACCGTGAAAGATGTTGAGCAGCCCAACATCGGTTTACACACGCATAATAGGAAGGCAGCGCTGTCGACTGGTCAGTCGTGTAAGAAGTGTGCATTATCGATCTCCAATATATGAGCTCAGTATGACAGCCCAATTGGTAATCCTCGGGACCTCCAGAAAGGAAGCTGGATGAGGATTACCAAATCGAAAGTTGATAAGTGTAGTGGTACCACTTAGTCAACTTGTATCCCGAAAGATGGTGAACCGAGTCGTCTGGCGTAAAAACCGGACGACTCGAAAGGGCTTGACCCTTTCAAGTGAGCGATAATCACATTCTACGCTCAGTTCGACAGCTACAAGGCAATCACTCGCTATGTTCAGAGCTAATACATGCAACATGCCGGCATTGTTTCCACCGACGCATGGATTCAAGACTGGTGCACTTATTAGTTAAACCGTTCGCCTCCGGGTGTTTCGAGTTCAAGTCTGGATGAGGATTGATCTTGCTGGTAATAGCTTGAGCCCCTGAATAAGGGGTCGAAGCGTACATCTTGAGACCATGTACAACATATTACCAAATCGGCACCATGGGTTCGGGTGCAAGTGATGTAACCGTGAAAGATGTTGAGCAGCCCAACATCGGTTTACACACGCATAATAGGAAGGCAGCGCTGTCGACTGGTCAGTCGTGTAAGAAGTGTGCATTATCGATCACAAATATATTGGTGATCTGTAGGTTGCGCATACACCATGCCCGGTGTAAAGTGCCGTGGTCCCCCCCGGGGGGCTGCATCAAACCGTTCGCCACGCGAACTACCCAATGGAACGAACTCTATGCATTTAATAAGAAGAAGAGATGATAATGAAACACGGTCGATTTAAGAGTTGAAAACGTTGAAATACCTATAAGCAAGTCTTAAGTTGGTGGTGACCGTTACGCCCCAACAAATTGGTGCCTTACCCTACACCAAAGAGCCATTCAACATGGTTCAAGTGAGCGATAATCACGCTCTACGCTCAGTATGACAGCTGCAAGGCAATCACTCGCTAAGTTCAGAGCTAATACATGCAACACGCCGGCATTGTTTCCACCGACGCATGGATTCAAGACTGGTGCACTTATTAGTTAAACCGTTCGCCTGCGGGTGTTTCGAGTTCAAGTCTGGATGAGGATTGTTCTTGCTGGTAATAGCTTGAGCCCCTGAATAAGGGGCCGAAGCGTACATCTTGAGAGTAAATGTACAACATATTACCAAATCGGCACCGTGGGTTCTGGTGCAAGTGATGTAACCATGAAAGATGTTGAGCAGCCCAACATCGGTTTACACACGCATAAGGGGTTTATTGTTATCTGTAGGTTGCGCATACACCATACCCGGTGTAAAGTGCCGTGGTCCCCCAGGGGGCTGCATCAAAACGTTCGCCATGCGAACTACCCAATGGAACGAACTCGATGTATTGAAAGAGATGAACAATTAATAGCGAGAATAGGGGCCCGGAAGCAATTCCGCGGCCCTACGGTCGATTCAAGAGTTGAAACGTTGTACAATCGTGGATAGCACCTAGTGCTAATATGGTGAGAGATAATGTGTGAGGAAATTTAGTTTCCTAAAGTTTAGTTAGTGGTTTCCGTTGTGCCCTAACAAACTTAAAGTTGGTGGTGACCGTTACACCCCAACAAATTGGTGCCTTACCCAACACCAAAGAGCCATTCCATATGGTTCTAGAGAGAGAGAGTTGTGTGGAAATTTATTTCCCACTAAGCGAGTGTGTGTCTGTAGTGGAACGAATTCTGGTTGATCCTACCAGTAATATACGCTTGTCTCAAAGGTTAAGCCATGCATGTCTAAGTACAAACATAAATGAATGTGAAACCGCATAAGGCTCAGTATAACAGCTATAATTCACAAGATCATCCTACCACTAGTTACTTGGATAACTGTGGAAAATCCAGAGCTAATACATGCAACATGCCGGGACTGTTGCCCTCGCGGGTAGCTGAACTGGTGCACTTATTAGTTAAACCAATCGCCTCCGGGCGGCTTGAGTTGAAGTCTGGATAAGGACGCAGATCGTATGGTCGCTTGTCGACTGACGACAGATCTTTCAAATGTCTGCCCTATCAACTATTGATGGTAGTGTAGAGGACTACCATGGTTGCGACGGGTAACGGGGAATCAGGGTTCGATTCCGGAGAGGGAGCCTGAGAAATGGCTACCACATCCAAGGAAGGCAGCAGGCGCGTAAATTACCCAATCCCAGTACGGGGAGGTAGTGACGAGAAATAACAATATGGACCTCTCTAACGATGGTCCATAATTGGAATGAGTTGAGTATAAATCCTTCAACAAGGATCAAGTGGAGGGCAAGTCTGGTGCCAGCAGCCGCGGTAATTCCAGCTCCACTAGCGTATATTAAAGTTGTTGCGGTTAAAACGTTCGAAGTTGATTGCCCGTCCAGACACGTGACCGCCACGGGCGCCCGGTTACACGCCGGGGCCGTTCGTGCGCGCGCTCACGGCTGCGACTCACAATGGTGTACTTGGGCGTTACTCTGTGAACGAGTACCGTGCTACCGGTTAACTCCGGCACGGGCTCCTCATGGTGCTCAAGATACTCACATTTACCTTGAACAAATTAGAGTGCTCAAAGCAGGCTAAGACAAAGCGTCCGGCCCCCCCGTGGGGTTGGCGTTGGCCGAGAATAATCTTGCATGGAATAATGGAATATGACCTCGGTTTATACGATTTCGTTGGTTTGTCAGAAACCTAGAGGTAATGATTAACAGAAGTAGTTGGGGGCATTGGTATTACGGCGCGAGAGGTGAAATTCGTAGACCGTCGTAGGACCAACTGAAGCGAAAGCGTTTGCCATGGATGCTTTCTTTAATCAAGAACGAAAGTTAGAGGATCGAAGGCGATTAGATACCGCCCTAGTTCTAACCGTAAACGATGCCAATTAGCAATTGGGAGACGCTACCCCTATTCGGTGCTCTCAGTCGCTTCCGGGAAACCAAAATCGGGTTCCGGGGGAAGTATGGTTGCAAAGTTGAAACTTAAAGGAATTGACGGAAGGGCACCACAAGAAGTGGAGCTTGCGGCTTAATTTGACTCAACACGGGAAAATTTACCAGGTCCAAACTTATCGAGGTAAGACAGATTGATAGCTCTTTCTCAAATTTAAGGGTAGTGGTGCATGGCCGTTCTTAGTTCGTGGAATGATTTGTCTGGTTAATTCCGATAACGAACGTGACTCAAACATGCTAACTAGAACGCTGTCAGCAGTGCGCCTCCGGGCGCACCTGACGTTACAGCCGGGCGGCGCCTTCACGGGCGGTCGTCGGCTACGTTTGCCCTGCTTAGCGGGACAACTTGTGTTTAGCAAGCTGAGAATGAGCGATAACAGGTCCGTGATGCCCTTAGATGTTCTGGGCTGCACGCGTGCTACAATGTGGGTCGCAGCGTGTTCTCGCCAATAGGCGCCCCCATTCCGAGAGGAACGGGAAATCACTAAAATGCCCATCTAGTCGGGATTGGGGACTGCAACGGTCCCCATGAACCTGGAATTTCTAGTAAGCACTAGTCATTAGCTAGTGCTGATTACGTCCCTGCCCTTTGTACACACCGCCCGTCGCTACTACCGATGGATTATTTAGTGAGGTTTCTGGAGGCTTACCTTCCGCGGTTCCTTCGTGAGCTGCAGCTGGCATGGCTGAAGTTGACCGAACTTGATGATTTAGAGGAAGTAAAAGTCGTAACAAGGTTTCCGTAGGTGAACCTGCGGAAGGATCATTACTGATGATCGTCCGCGAGTGACCAACCATGGGCTGCCTTCGGTGTAGCTCGGTCGCTCGCTTGCTATGTGTCAGAATTTGTTGAAAGCCAACTCGTTCGTTGTACACTTTGATGGGTGACCATCACTGTGTCTCCGTGCCGAGCTAGATCTCCCCTAGCCGTAAGGCACTTGAACGCCCCTTCGACGACGAGTTGCATGTGTGTGGTATGTGTCAGAATCTGGTGAAGCTTTCTGCATGTGATGTGCCTTGTGTGGATCCGTGGCCATTGCATTGTGTCTGGTGCTTAGATACCCAGACACTTAGAACGCTTGCGCGGAAAGCAAACTCGATCGTTGTACACTTTGATGGGTGACCATCACTGTGTCTCCGTGCCGTGCTAGATCCCCCCTAGCCGTAAGGCACTTTGAACGCCCCTTCGACGACGAGTTACAAGAGTGTGGTATGTGTCAGAATCTGGTGAAGCTTTCTGCATGTGATGTGCCTTGTGTGGATCCGTGGCCATTGCATTGTGTCTGGTGTGTAGGTACCCAGACACTTAGAACGCTTGCGCGGAAAGCAAACTCGATCGTTGTACACTTTGATGGGCAACCATCACTGTGTCTCCGTGCCGTGCTAGATCTCCCCTAGCCGTAAGGCACTTTGAACGCCCCTTCGACGACGAGTTACAAGAGTGTGGTATGTGTCATAATCTGGTGAAGCTTTCTGCATGTGATGTGCCTTGTGTGGATCCGTGGCCATTGCATTGTGTCTGGTGTGTAGGTACCCAGACACTTAAGCAAACTCGATCGTTGTACACTGTGATGGGCGAGCATCACTGTGTCTCCGTGCCGTGTAAGAGCTCCCCTGGCCATCAGGCACTTGAAAGGTCCTTCGACGACGAGTTACAATAGTGGTGTGTTAGATACGTCAGGTGATGGTATCTACTGTTGTGCAATACGTATCCGGCCACGGCACGGAACGAACGGGAACTGTGGTGCAGACATACAAAGAGTTAAGCCTATTAGTCATTAACTCTAAGGACGGGGCCATGGGGCGGTACGCAAAGGATACGGATGAGCGAGTATGCAGGCCCAATACTCAATAGCTCGATCCGATCCAAGCACATGAGTTGACTGCGGCGCCAGGTTAACCAATGTGCTAGATTCTATTTGGCCAGTAGAATCTTGTGTCTTATGCGATTTGATACCAAGACACCAGAACGAAAGTTAGTTGAAGAGTTATTAAACTCTTATGAAGTATGGTTGTGCAATCACAACTTATGACTTTAACCTATAAAGTGGATATGGACTTGCAATTATAACATGGAATCTCTACACACCCCATGAGCTCGATCCAATCCACGCACACGAGTTGCCTGAGTAGCGACAGGTATACCGATGTGCAATACGTATCCGGCCACGGCACGGAACGAACGGGAACTGTGGTGCAGACATACAAAGAGTTAAGCCTACTAGTCATTAACTCTAAGGACGGGGCCATGGGGCGGTACGCAAAGGATACGGATGAGCGAGTATGCAGGCCCAATACTCAATAGCTCGATCCGATCCAAGCACATGAGTTGACTGCGGCGCCAGGTTAACCAATGTGCTAGATTCTATTTGGCCAGTAGAATCTTGTGTCTTACGCGATTTGATACCAAGACACCAGAACGAAAGTTAGTTGAAGAGTGATTAAACTCTTATGAAGAATGGTTGTGCAATCACAACTTATGACTTTAACCTATAAAGTGGATATGGACTATCAATTATAACATGGGGCACACACCATGTTCTCGATCCAATCCACGCACACGAGTTGCCTGAGTAGCGACAGGTATACCGATGTGCAATACGTATCCGGCCATAGGCACGGAACGAACAGGAACTGTGGTGCAGACATACAAGGGCCATGGGGCGGTACGCAAAGGATACGGATGAGCGAGTATGCAGGCCCAATACTCAATAGCTCGATCCGATCCAAGCACATGAGTTGACTGCGGCGCCAGGTTAACCGATGTGCTAAGAGAGTTGTTCCTGGGCCTTCAAAGTGACTTCAAAACTATCTTAGCGAATGGTGGCCATGGGCGTAGACATGAGCCACAAGTCACAAGGCCTGGGACTATTGGGTAATAAAGACAACTTAGTCAGAAAGTTAGTCTTTGGACGTACCACCGGGATTGTGTTACATTGGGAACCTTACTATAAAACCCTAGGCAGGGGATCACTCGGCTCATGGATCGATGAAGACCGCAGCTAAATGCGCGTCACAATGTGAACTGCAGGACACATGAACACCGATAAGTTGAACGCATATTGCGCGTCGGACGATTAAACCCGGCCGATGCACACATTCTTGAGTGCCTATCAATTCCTTGATATACAACAAACCAAACTTCAGGGTGGAGCGTGCCACAATAGAACACTATGGCGAGCAGCCCGTCTAGTGTCGTGGGGGAAACACGCTTCCACACTGTGCATAATGGCGTGCTCGGGACCTTTGTTGGGACCGCAGGGCGCTGAAAGTAAAGGGGTGAACCGCATAAATCGCACGCACGTAAACGCGCACACACACAAATAGAGTGAGACGTATCGTAGGATACCGCTAAGAGTACGTTGTGAAACATGGGGAAATTCAATCGAAAACCTCTTTGATGTCCAAGAATTCGTTGACCGTATCCGTCGTAATACTGGATCAACGTGCTTGGGGGAAAACGTCAAAGGGTTTTATAATAGTGGTGCATGATTAACCCATCGATGCCCGAGGGGAACATGTTGTCCAATACAATAGTGGTGCAGTTGGCTCGACATGCTCGGGGGGAGACATCGTGGGTCCAAGTCGACCAAGTCGACCGAGAGTTGTTGTTGAGAGATCGAATCAAAACGATGCCGAGCGGAACTCGTTGTCCTTATTGGAGTGATATTCGGACAACGTGCTCGGGGGGGCCATCGTTGATTCAAAAATGACCGTAAATTGCCCAATCCGTGTGTGTGTGTGTGTGAAGTGTTGTTGCGTATATATCGGTTCGCTATGCCCCGGGTTCGAAACGAATGGAATGTGACTGATTTTGTTGTAGGCCTCAAGTGA
>NW_026045230.1:65000-81516 GCF_943734845.2 Anopheles funestus
GTAGCACTGAGTTGGCCTAAGTTGGCCAAAAGTACCGATAGAGTACCCACAAATAGCACCGAATGGGCCTAAGTTGGCCAAAAGTACCGATAGAGTACCCACAAGAAGCACTGAGTTGGCCTAAGTTGGCCAAAAGTACCGATAGAGTACCCACAAATAGCACCCAGTTGGCCTAAGTTGGCCAAAAGTACCGATAGAGCACCCACAAGTAGCACCCAATTGGCCTATGTTGGCCAAAAGTACCGATAGAGTACCCACAAATAGCACCCAGTTGGCCTAAGTTGGCCAAAAGTACCGATAGAGCACCCACAAGTAGCACCCAATTGGCCTAAGTTGGCCAAAAGTACCGATAGAGTACCCACAAATAGCACCGAATGGGCCTAAGATGGCCAAAAGTACCGATAGAGTACCCACAAAGAGCACCCAATTGGCCTAAGTTGGCCAAAAGTACCGATAGAGTACCCACAAATAGCACCGAGTGGGCCTAACATGGCCAAAAGTACCGATAGAGTACCCACAAATAGCACCCAGTTGGCCTAAGTTGGCCAAAAGTACCGATAGAGCACCCACAAGTAGCACCCAATTGGCCTATGTTGGCCAAAAGTACCGATAGAGTACCCACAAATAGCACCCAGTTGGCCTAAGTTGGCCAAAAGTACCGATAGAGCACCCACAAGTAGCACCCAATTGGCCTATGTTGGCCAAAAGTACCGATAGAGTACCCACAAATAGCACCGAATGGGCCTAAGATGGCCAAAAGTACCGATAGAGTACCCACAAAGAGCACCCAATTGGCCTAAGTTGGCCAAAAGTACCGATAGAGTACCCACAAATAGCACCGAGTGGGCCTAACATGGCCAAAAGTACCGATAGAGTACCCACAAATAGCACCGAGTGGGCCTAACATGGCCAAAAGTACCGATAGAGTACCCACAAAGAGCACCCCATGGGCCTAAGTTGGCCAAAAGTACCGATAGAGTACCCACAAATAGCACCGAGTGGGCCTAACATGGCCAAAAGTACCGATAGAGCACCCACATATAGCACCGAATGGGCCTAACATGGCCAAAAGTACCGATAGAGCACCCCACATATAGCACCCCATTGGCCTAAGTTGGCCAAAAGTACCGATAGAGTACCCACAAAGAGCACCCAATTGGCCTAAGTTGGCCAAAAGTACCGCCAAGTAGCACCATAGAGGCCCGAGTAGAGCGAAATGTGGGCCAAATTGAACATTTGAAAATTTTTACAAGTCCAGAAAATTTTCTAAGTCCAGAAAATTTTCTAAGTCCAAAGAGTTGGACAAATTTCCTTAGGCCCAAAGGTTGCACTGAATGTTCCTAAGTTGGCCATCAGTACCCATGAAGTATCGCGAAGGTTCACCCGAAAGACACAATATGCCCTAAAGTACCCACAGAGTACCCACAAGTTGCACCCAATTGGCCTAAGTTGGCCAAAAGTACCGACAAGTAGCACCATAGAGGCCCGAGTAGAGCGAAATGTGGGCCAAAGTACCGAGTAGTTGCCACAAATGCCCAAATGGATACCAAAATGTGGTACCAAGTACCTAACTGTTGCAACAAATGCTAGCTTTCTGAGCAAAAGCTGTGGACCAATTTCGTAGAAGAACCGCCTAGGCGAAAAGGCAAAAATCGCCGAAGCTGGCCCGCTCGCAGAGCTCGCGGGCCAGGAGATACTCATAGGTCGCTTTACTAGAGTGGGGAACTTGAGAATTTTTGTGTCCGAGACTTTGGGCAACTTCGCGGCCGCCCCCTTAAAGTAAAAGATTTTCTCTGGGTGCCTAAAATTCGCAATTCCCGCAAAGTCGGGAAGACGTTAAAGTTTTTGCCCAAAAAATGGCCATCGATTTAAGGTGATTTTCCAATAAGAAAATGCTTCCTATTTTGAATTTTTTCGAATATTTCCTAAACTAAGCGTCGGAGCACATGGCCGTGGAGGAACTTTTGGTAGCTTTTGGCAAGGGCTATCGGATGAAATAATGCGAAAGGCCATCGGAGCGATATTGGATAAATGCGGGCCCATAAACGTACCTAAGAAGTGAAAATTGGTTCCTTGCACGCAGGATGCAAGAAATGCTTGAGTGTTAACCATCATCGGTACCAAGTACCTAGGTTATATCGAGTGCGTAGATGGAAGTCGGTACCAAAGGGAAACCTTCCTAGGCTAGGTGCACGCAAGTGAGTATGGATCGATCAGTAGAAAGATGGGAAGCCCAAGGAAACCTTCCTAGGCTAGGTGCACGCAAGTGAGTATGGATCGATCAGTAGAAAGATGGGAAGCCATAGGAAACCTTCCTAGGCTAGGTGCACGCAAGTGAGTATGGATCGATCAGTAGAAAGATGGGAAGCCATAGGAAACCTTCCTAGGCTAGGTGCACGCAAGTGAGTATGGATCGATCAGTAGAAAGATGGGAAGCCATAGGAAACCTTCCTAGGCTAGGTGCACGCAAGTGAGTATGGATCGATCAGTAGAAAGATGGGAAGCCATAGGAAACCTTCCTAGGCTAGGTGCACGCAAGTGAGTATGGATCGATCAGTAGAAAGATGGGAAGCCATAGGAAACCTTCCTAGGCTAGGTGCACGCAAGTGAGTATGGATCGATCAGTAGAAAGATGGGAAGCCCAAGGAAACCTTCCTAGGCTAGGTGCACGCAAGTGAGTATGGATCGATCAGTAGAAAGATGGGAAGCCATAGGAAACCTTCCTAGGCTAGGTGCACGCAAGTGAGTATGGATCGATCAGTAGAAAGATGGGAAGCCATAGGAAACCTTCCTAGGCTAGGTGCACGCAAGTGAGTATGGATCGATCAGTAGAAAGATGGGAAGCCATAGGAAACCTTCCTAGGCTAGGTGCACGCAAGTGAGTATGGATCGATCAGTAGAAAGATGGGAAGCCATAGGAAACCTTCCTAGGCTAGGTGCACGCAAGTGAGTATGGATCGATCAGTAGAAAGATGGGAAGCCATAGGAAACCTTCCTAGGCTAGGTGCACGCAAGTGAGTATGGATCGATCAGTAGAAAGATGGGAAGCCATAGGAAACCTTCCTAGGCTAGGTGCACGCAAGTGAGTATGGATCGATCAGTAGAAAGATGGGAAGCCATAGGAAACCTTCCTAGGCTAGGTGCACGCAAGTGAGTATGGATCGATCAGTAGAAAGATGGGAAGCCATAGGAAACCTTCCTAGGCTAGGTGCACGCAAGTGAGTATGGATCGATCAGTAGAAAGATGGGAAGCCATAGGAAACCTTCCTAGGCTAGGTGCACGCAAGTGAGTATGGATCGATCAGTAGAAAGTGGGAAGCCCAGTACCAAATGCCCTAGTGAAGACCGTAAACGAATATCATGAACCGATAAGGAGCACCAAATGCCCTAGTGAAGACCGTAAACGAATATCATGAACCGATAAGGAGCACCAAATGCCCTAGTGAAGACCGTAAACGAATATCATGAACCGATAAGGAGCACCAAATGCCCTAGTGAAGACCGTAAACGAATATCATGAACCGAGAAGTAGCAACGAATGCCTGAAAAAGTACCAAGTCCACGGTATAGAGTAACGAGAGTTAACCGCCGTGATGTATGCAATGAGGGCAGCCATTGCATGGGTTCTGGACTTGGTTCGCGAATAACTTTTTTGCTAGACATCGGACAAAGTTGACGTGGAAGAACGAAATGTAGCATTTGGTGCCACCTATTTAAAACTTTTTCAAGATTGAAGATCCGATCGATACAGCCTGAGTTATAGGCAAAAGTTGGTGCAAAATTGAGCATTTTTAATGGTGAAAAATCGGTACTCCTCGAATAGCTCCTGTTGGAAGCATCGGACCACATGGTCGTGGAGGAACATATTGTAGCGTGCGGTGTCAAGTATCGACACCCAAAACCGCATGTCCGATGGACGGAAAATGACCAAGTTATAGTGAAAACTTGGTTGCACCAAATTCCCGAAGAAGTGCAACGAGAAGGTGAATGCGATGGTTGTTCGTCGAATAGCTCCGGCCACAGACATGGTAGCGATTAGTGGTGCATGGAAGAAATCTAGCCACAAGTGCCATCTACCCATGGCCAGAAGAAAGTGTGGCCATATCTTGGATACCGGCGGAGCTATGGGGCAAATATGGGCCAAAAATGGTGCAAGTTGGACCAAAAATCCGAAAAAGTACCTAGGTAAATGCGATGGTTGTTCGTCGAATAGCTCCGGCCAGAGACATGGTAGCGATTAGTGGTGCATGGAAGAAATCTAGCCACAAGTGCCATCTACCCATGGCCAGAACAAAGTGTGGCCATATCTTGGATACCGGCGGAGCTATGGGGCAAATACGGGCCAACAATGGTGCCAGGTGGACCAAAAATCCGACCAAGTGCGCGAGGCGCTTTCGTGAATAGCTCCGGCCACAGACATGGTAGCGATTAGTGGTGCATGGAAGAAATCTAGCCACAAGTGCCATCTACCCATGGCCAGAAGAAAGTGTGGCCATATCTTGGATACCGGCGGAGCTATGGGGCAAATATGGGCCAAAAATGGTGCAAGTTGGACCAAAAATCCGAAAAAGTACCTAGGTAAATGCGATGGTTGTTCGTCGAATAGCTCCGGCCAGAGACATGGTAGCGATTAGTGGTGCATGGAAGAAATCTAGCCACAAGTGCCATCTACCCATGGCCAGAACAAAGTGTGGCCATATCTTGGATACCGGCGGAGCTATGGGGCAAATACGGGCCAACAATGGTGCCAGGTGGACCAAAAATCCGACCAAGTGCGCGAGGCGCTTTCGTGAATAGCTCCGGCCACAGACATGGTAGCGATTAGTGGTGCATGGAAGAAATCTAGCCACAAGTGCCATCTACCCATGGCCAGAAGAAAGTGTGGCCATATCTTGGATACCGGCGGAGCTATGGGGCAAATATGGGCCAAAAATGGTGCAAGTTGGACCAAAAATCCGAAAAAGTACCTAGGTAAATGCGATGGTTGTTCGTCGAATAGCTCCGGCCACAGACATGGTAGCGATTAGTGGTGCATGGAAGAAATCTAGCCACAAGTGCCATCTACCCATGGCCAGAAGAAAGTGTGGCCATATCTTGGATACCGGCGGAGCTATGGGGCAAATATGGGCCAAAAATGGTGCAAGTTGGACCAAAAATCCGACCAAGTGCGCGAGGCGCTTTCGTGAATAGCTCCGGCCACAGACATGGTAGCGATTAGTGGTGCATGGAAGAAATCTAGCCACAAGTGCCATCTACCCATGGCCAGAAGAAAGTGTGGCCATATCTTGGATACCGGCGGAGCTATGGGGCAAATATGGGCCAAAAATGGTGCAAGTTGGACCAAAAATCCGAAAAAGTACCTAGGTAAATGCGATGGTTGTTCGTCGAATAGCTCCGGCCAGAGACATGGTAGCGATTAGTGGTGCATGGAAGAAATCTAGCCACAAGTGCCATCTACCCATGGCCAGAACAAAGTGTGGCCATATCTTGGATACCGGCGGAGCTATGGGGCAAATACGGGCCAACAATGGTGCCAGGTGGACCAAAAATCCGACCAAGTGCGCGAGGCGCTTTCGTGAATAGCTCCGGCCACAGACATGGTAGCGATTAGTGGTGCATGGAAGAAATCTAGCCACAAGTGCCATCTACCCATGGCCAGAAGAAAGTGTGGCCATATCTTGGATACCGGCGGAGCTATGGGGCAAATATGGGCCAAAAATGGTGCAAGTTGGACCAAAAATCCGACCAAGGTGCGCGAGGCGCTTTCGTGAATAGCTCCGGCCACAGACATGGTAGCGATTAGTGGTGCATGGAAGAAATCTAGCCACAAGTGCCATCTACCCATGGCCAGAAGAAAGTGTGGCGCTATCTTGGATACCGGCGGAGCTATGGGGCAAATATGGGCCAAAAAATGGTGAAGTTGGACCAAAAATCCGACCAAGTGCGCGAGGCGCTTTCGTGAATAGCTCCGGCCACAGACATGGTAGCGATTAGTGGTGCATGGAAGAAATCTAGCCACAAGTGCCATCTACCCATGGCCAGAAGAAAGTGTGGCGCTATCTTGGATACCGGCGGAGCTATGGGGCAAATATGGGCCAAAAAATGGTGAAGTTGGACCAAAAATCCGACCAAGTGCGCGAGGCGCTTTCGTGAATAGCTCCGGCCACAGACATGGTAGCGATTAGTGGTGCATGGAAGAAATCTAGCCACAAGTGCCATCTACCCATGGCCAGAAGAAAGTGTGGCCATATCTTGGATACCGGCGGAGCTATGGGGCAAATATGGGCCAAAAATGGGTAAACTTGTACGGTCCAAAGCCAAGGGTAAATTTTTTTATTCCTCTAATAACTTCTACCACAGACATTGAATCGGTTCGTGATGTATGGATGAAATGTAGCAAACAGTTGGAACTACCCATAAAATCTTAAAGATTGACGATCCAATGCATAGAACCGGAGTAATGTGCGATACTTGGTGAAAAATCGAGTGAAAAATTAACTATAAACTGTTTTTGGCCCATAACTCGAATACTAGACATCGGAAGGGGGGGTCGTATAGACGATTTTTTGTTGCCCTATCGATTCCCTATCGAACGAGCAAAAGTTGTTTTTTTGACCAAAAAGTACCCCCACTCTAGTAAAATTGGCCTGATTTTACTAGTCCCCGGTACCCGTACAGGCAAAATGAGCAAAAATGCTCAAGTATGAATGGTTTTTGGCCCATAACTCGAATACTAGACGTCGCAGGGGGGTGTCGTGGAACAATTTTTGGTAGCCCTTGAAATTATCTATCGAATGACATATACTTGATTTTTGGACCAAAAAGTTCCCTAGACTAGTAAAAATCGCATCATTTTACTAGAGTCGGGTACCCTGGACGAAAAACCGCTATAGTTGGGTTTTTGGCTAATAACTCGAATACTAGACGTCGCAGGGGGGGTGTCGTGGAACAATTTTGGTAGCCCTTGAAATTATCTATCGAATGACATATACTTGATTTTTGGCCAAAAAGTTCCCTAGACTAGTAAAAATCGCATCATTTTACTAGAGTCGGGTACCCTGGACGAAAAACCGCTATAGTTGTGGTTTTTGGCTAATAACTCGAATACTAGACGTCGCAGGGGGGTGTCGTGGAACAATTTTTGGTAGCCCTTGAATTATCTATCGAATGACATATACTTGATTTTTGGCCAAAAAGTTCCCTAGACTAGTAAAAATCGCATCATTTTACTAGAGTCGGGTACCCTGGACGAAAAACCGCTTAAGTTGCGGTTTTTGGCTAATAACTCGAATACTAGACGTCGCAGGGGGGTGTCGTGGAACAATTTTTGGTAGCCCTTGAAATTATCTATCGAATGACATATACTTGATTTTTTGACCAAAAAGTTCCTAGACTAGTAAAAATCGCATCATTTTACTAGAGTCGGGTACCCTGTACGAAAAACCGCTATAGTTGCGGTTTTTGGTCAATAACTCGAATACTAGACGTCGGAGGGGGGTGCCGTAGAACAATTTTTTGTAGCCCTTGAAATTACCTTTCGAATGATATATAGTGGTTTTTTGGTCAAACAGTGACCCCGAGACTAGTAACCCTCCATACACAAAACCGCCTAAAAAGTTTTGGTTTTGCAAAATTTGAAAAGTGCGTCAAAAAATTTTGCAAAAAGTACCAAATCGTGATCAGAACTCACTATAGACCATAAAAAGTGAAATCCGATGGTCATTTGCAACACTTGGTCAATCGAGAAAAATTTCACTTTTTTACTAGAGTCGGGTACCCTGAACGAAAAATCGCTCAAGTGATGGTTTTTGGCCAATAACTCGAATACTAGACGTCGGAGGGGGGTGCCGTAGAACAATTTTTTGTAGCCCTTGAAATTACCTTTCGAATGATATATAGTGGTTTTTCGGTCAAACAGTGACCCCGAGACTAGTAACCCTCCATACACAAAACCGCCTACAAAAACTTTGTTTTGAAAAATTTTGAAAAGTTCAAAAAAATTTTTTTTTTCAAAAACTACTAAAACGTGATAAGAACTTACTATAGACCATAAAAAAGTGATATCCGATGATAATTTGCAAAAGTTGGGTAACTAGTAAAAAATTTCACTTTTTTACTAGAGTCGGTGCAACGAGAAAAAAAAAGTCCGTGATGGGAGAAAAATGGCACGTTTTCCACGCCTGTACGCTTTCGTTTACTATATAGGGGGTAGGTGAGCCAGAAGCATGATTTTGACTGAGTATGTATCTTTATGAATTGGACCCTTCTAAATCGATTGAGACTACCCCCAGGACGATCGGACGACTGCTTCTGGCTCAAAATGTGGTTTTTAGATTTTGATCGTCAATTATGCGAGAAAAAATCGATTAGAAGTAAAGATACGAAATGCTTGGTCTAAGTTGGGAAACGACTTCGGATATTTGTTGGACGTTGTCGTAGAAGGTCCGAGGACCAAGGAAAAGTGATTTCCAAGTGGATTTATGCACTATTAGTCGATGGTAAGATGTGAAATTAGTAGAACTTACCATACAATTTGCGAAGTTGAAGCAATCGGTTGATGATTATGGTACTGTCTGTCCAATTTGGTGGTTCGGAATGAGTGAGAACGATGTTGATGATGGATAGACGTTGCGATTGCCCCCGATCGGGGAACAAATAGTGGTTCTTTAAGGTCCAAGTACCTATGTTTTGGTAAGCAGAACTGAGAGTTAAAGGATGAAAGTCGGCCATTCCTAATATCATCCTATCGGTGGTTCGCGAGTTGTTTGAGGACCGGAGCAGCTCGCGATTGAAAACGGTCCTAGGGTATTGGTTATCCATCCAAGGAAGAGTAAATGCGATCCTAGATGTGTGTCGTTGGCCGTTCTACCGGCATCGCCTATAGATGAGATATCGACGGGCATGCCTTACTCGAAAGTTGAATTCTAGGATCGATGGTCAAACAGGACCTATGAGCGATAAACCAAACTGAACACGTATTGATGTCGGCTTTTCCTATCATTTGATGCCGCAGGTTGTTTAGGGACCGGAGCAACTTGCGGCCGAGACGGTCCCCGGGGGTTTCTTTCTCCAAGGAGTGGAAACTATTAAGCAAGAGTTGTAGCAAGATACGATCCTCTGATGTGTCGTTGGCCGTTCATGCGGTATCGCCTGTCGATGAGATATCGATGGGCATGCCTTACTCTACCGACCTTCTAATTGAGAGTATTAATCAGGGATCGATGGTCAAACAAGACCAATGAGCGATAAACCAAACTGAACACGTATTGATGTCGGCTTTTTCCTATCATTTGATGCCGCAGGTTGTTTAGGGACCGGAGCAGCTTGCGGCCGAGACGGTCCCCGGGGGTTTCTTTCTCCAAGGAGAAGAAACGATTAAGCAAAAGTTGTAGCAAGATACGATCCTCTGATGTGTCGTTGGCCGTTCAAGCGGTATCGCCTGTCGATGAGATATCGATGGGCATGCCTTACTCTCCCGACTGGATTACTGAGAGTTTAATCAGGGATCGATGGTCAAACAGACCAATGAGCGATAAACCAAACTGAACACGTATTGATGTCGGCATTTCCTATCATTTGTCGCAGGTTGTTTAGGGACCGGAGCAGCTTGCGACCGAGACCGGTCCCCGGGGGTTTCTTTCTCTAAGGAGTGGAAACGATTAAGCAAAAGTCGTAGCAATAATCGATCCCTGATGTGTCGTTGGCCGTTCTTGCGGTATCGCCTGTCGATGAGATATCGATGGGCATGCCTTACTCTCCTGACTGTTTAATTGAGAGTTATAATCAGGGATCGATGGTCAAAAAGACCTATGAGCGATAAACCAAACTGAACACGTGTTGATGTCGGCATTTCCTATCATTTGTCGCAGGTTGTTTAGGGACCGGAGCAGCTTGCGACCGAGACGGTCCCTTCCCGAAAGATGGTGAACCGAGTCGTCTGGCGTAAAAACCGGACGACTCGAAAGGGCTTGACCCTTTCAAGTGAGCGATAATCACATTCTACGCTCAGTTCGACAGCTACAAGGCAATCACTCGCTATGTTCAGAGCTAATACATGCAACATGCCGGCATTGTTTCCACCGACGCATGGATTCAAGACTGGTGCACTTATTAGTTAAACCGTTCGCCTCCGGGTGTTTCGAGTTCAAGTCTGGATGAGGATTGTTCTTGCTGGTAATAGCTTGAGCCCCTGAATAAGGGGTCGAAGCGTACATCTTGAGACCATGTACAACATATTACCAAATCGGCACCATGGGTTCGGGTGCAAGTGATGTAACCGTGAAAGATGTTGAGCAGCCCAACATCGGTTTACACACGCATAATAGGAAGGCAGCGCTGTCGACTGGTCAGTCGTGTAAGAAGTGTGCATTATCGATCACAAATATATTGGTGATCTGTAGGTTGCGCATACACCATGCCCGGTGTAAAGTGCCGTGGTCCCCCCCGGGGGGCTGCATCAAAACCGTTCGCCACGCGAACTACCCAATGGAACGAACTCTATGCATTTAATAAGAAGAAGAGATGATAATGAAACACGTCGATTTAAGAGTTGAAAACGTTGAAATACCTATAAGCAAGTCTTAAGTTGGTGGTGACCGTTACGCCCCAACAAATTGGTGCCTTACCCTACACCAAAGAGCCATTCAACATGGTTCAAGTGAGCGATAATCACGCTCTACGCTCAGTATGACAGCTGCCAAGGCAATCACTCGCTAAGTTCAGAGCTAATACATGCAACACGCCGGCATTGTTTCCACCGACGCATGGATTCAAGACTGGTGCACTTATTAGTTAAACCGTTCGCCTCCGGGTGTTTCGAGTTCAAGTCTGGATGAGGATTGTTCTTGCTGGTAATAGCTTGAGCCCCTGAATAAGGGGCCGAAGCGTACATCTTGAGTAAATGTACAACATATTACCAAATCGGCACCGTGGGTTCTGGTGCAAGTGATGTAACCGTGAAAGATGTTGAGCAGCCCAACATCGGTTTACACACGCATAATAGGAAGGCAGCGCTGTCGACTGGTCAGTCGTGTAAGAAGTGTGCATTATCGATCTCCAATATATGAGCTCAGTATGACAGCCCAATTGGTAATCCGCGGGACCTCCAGAAAGGAAGCTGGATGAGGATTACCAAATCGAAAGTTGATAAGTGTAGTGGTACCACTTAGTCAACTTGTATCCCGAAAGATGGTGAACCGAGTCGTCTGGCGTAAAAACCGGACGACTCGAAAGGGCTTGACCCTTTCAAGTGAGCGATAATCACATTCTACGCTCAGTTCGACAGCTACAAGGCAATCACTCGCTATGTTCAGAGCTAATACATGCAACATGCCGGCATTGTTTCCACCGACGCATGGATTCAAGGACTGGTGCACTTATTAGTTAAACCGTTCGCCTCCGGGTGTTTCGAGTTCAAGTCTGGATGAGGATTGATCTTGCTGGTAATAGCTTGAGCCCCTGAATAAGGGGTCGAAGCGTACATCTTGAGACCATGTACAACATATTACCAAATCGGCACCATGGGTTCGGGTGCAAGTGATGTAACCGTGAAAGATGTTGAGCAGCCCAACATCGGTTTACACACGCATAATAGGAAGGCAGCGCTGTCGACTGGTCAGTCGTGTAAGAAGTGTGCATTATCGATCACAAATATATTGGTGATCTGTAGGTTGCGCATACACCATGCCCGGTGTTAAAGTGACGTGGTCCCCCCCGGGGGGCTGCATCAAACCGTTCGCCACGCGAACTACCCAATGGAACGAACTCTATGCATTTAATAAGAAGAAGAGATGATAATGAAACACGGTCGATTTAAGAGTTGAAAACGTTGAAATACCTATAGCAAGTCTTAAGTTGGTGGTGACCGTTACGCCCCAACAAATTGGTGCCTTACCCTACACCAAAGAGCCATTCAACATGGTTCAAGTGAGCGATAATCACGCTCTACGCTCAGTATGACAGCTGCAAGGCAATCACTCGCTAAGTTCAGAGCTAATACATGCAACACGCCGGCATTGTTTCCACCGACGCATGGATTCAAGACTGGTGCACTTATTAGTTAAACCGTTCGCCTGCGGGTGTTTCGAGTTCAAGTCTGGATGAGGATTGTTCTTGCTGGTAATAGCTTGAGCCCCTGAATAAGGGGCCGAAGCGTACATCTTGAGAGTAAATGTACAACATATTACCAAATCGGCACCGTGGGTTCTGGTGCAAGTGATGTAACCATGAAAGATGTTGAGCAGCCCAACATCGGTTTACACACGCATAAGGGGTTTATTGTTATCTGTAGGTTGCGCATACACCATACCCGGTGTAAAGTGCCGTGGTCCCCCAGGGGGCTGCATCAAAAACGTTCGCCATGCGAACTACCCAATGGAACGAACTCGATGTATTGAAAGAGATGAACAATTAATAGCGAGAATAGGGGCCCGGAAGCAATTCCGCGGCCCTACGGTCGATTCAAGAGTTGAAACGTTGTACAATCGTGGATAGCACCTAGTGCTAATATGGTGAGAGATAATGTGTGAGGAAATTTAGTTTCTAAAGTTTAGTTAGTGGTTTCCGTTGTGCCCTAACAAACTTAAAGTTGGTGGTGACCGTTACACCCCAACAAATTGGTGCCTTACCCAACACCAAAGAGCCATTCCATATGGTTCTAGAGAGAGAGAGTTGTGTGAAATTTATTTCCCACTAAGCGAGTGTGTGTCTGTAGTGGAACGAATTCTGGTTGATCCTACCAGTAATATACGCTTGTCTCAAAGGTTAAGCCATGCATGTCTAAGTACAAACATAAATGAATGTGAAACCGCATAAGGCTCAGTATAACAGCTATAATTCACAAGATCATCCTACCACTAGTTACTTGGATAACTGTGGAAAATCCAGAGCTAATACATGCAACATGCCGGGACTGTTGCCCTCGCGGGTAGCTGAACTGGTGCACTTATTAGTTAAACCATCGCCTCCGGGCGGCTTGAGTTGAAGTCTGGATAAGGACGCAGATCGTATGGTCGCTTGTCGACTGACGACAGATCTTTCAAATGTCTGCCCTATCAACTATTGATGGTAGTGTAGAGGACTACCATGGTTGCGACGGGTAACGGGGAATCAGGGTTCGATTCCGGAGAGGGAGCCTGAGAAATGGCTACCACATCCAAGGAAGGCAGCAGGCGCGTAAATTACCCAATCCCAGTACGGGGAGGTAGTGACGAGAAATAACAATATGGACCTCTCTAACGATGGTCCATAATTGGAATGAGTTGAGTATAAATCCTTCAACAAGGATCAAGTGGAGGGCAAGTCTGGTGCCAGCAGCCGCGGTAATTCCAGCTCCACTAGCGTATATTAAAGTTGTTGCGGTTAAAACGTTCGAAGTTGATTGCCCGTCCAGACACGTGACCGCCACGGGCGCCCGGTTACACGCCGGGGCCGTTCGTGCGCGCGCTCACGGCTGCGACTCACAATGGTGTACTTGGGCGTTACTCTGTGAACGAGTACCGTGCTACCGGTTAACTCCGGCACGGGCTCCTCATGGTGCTCAAGATACTCACATTTACCTTGAACAAATTAGAGTGCTCAAAGCAGGCTAAGACAAAGCGTCCGGCCCCCCCGTGGGGTTGGCGTTGGCCGAGAATAATCTTGCATGGAATAATGGAATATGACCTCGGTTTATACGATTTCGTTGGTTTGTCAGAAACCTAGAGGTAATGATTAACAGAAGTAGTTGGGGGCATTGGTATTACGGCGCGAGAGGTGAAATTCGTAGACCGTCGTAGGACCAACGTCGTAGGACCAACTGAAGCGAAAAGCGTTTGCCATGGATGCTTTCTTTAATCAAGAACGAAAGTTAGAGGATCGAAGGCGATTAGATACCGCCCTAGTTCTAACCGTAAACGATGCCAATTAGCAATTGGGAGACGCTACCCCTATTCGGTGCTCTCAGTCGCTTCCGGGAAACCAAAATCGGGTTCCGGGGGAAGTATGGTTGCAAAGTTGAAACTTAAAGGAATTGACGGAAGGGCACCACAAGAAGTGGAGCTTGCGGCTTAATTTGACTCAACACGGGAAAATTTACCAGGTCCAAACTTATCGATGTAAGACAGATTGATAGCTCTTTCTCAAATTTAAGGGTAGTGGGTGCATGGCCGTTCTTAGTTCGTGGAATGATTTGTCTGGTTAATTCCGATAACGAACGTGACTCAAACATGCTAACTAGAACGCTGTCAGCAGTGCGCCTCCGGGGCGCACCTGACGTTACAGCCGGGCGGCGCCTTCACGGGCGGGTCGTCGGCTACGTTTGCCCTGCTTAGCGGGGACAACTTGTGTTTAGCAAGCTGAGAATGAGCGATAACAGGTCCGTGATGCCCTTAGATGTTCTGGGCTGCACGCGTGCTAACAATGTGGGTCGCAGCGTGTTCTCGCCAATAGGCGCCCCCATTCCGAGAGGAACGGGAAATCACTAAAATGCCCATCTAGTCGGGATTGGGGACTGCAACGGTCCCCCATGAACCTGGGAATTTCTAGTAAGCACTAGTCATTAGCTAGTGCTGATTACGTCCCCTGCCCTTTGTACACACCGCCCGTCGCTGACTACCGATGGATTATTTAGTGAGGTTTCTGGAGGCTTACCTTCCGCGGTTCCTTCGTGAGCTGCAGCTGGCATGGCTGAAGGTTGACCGAACTTGATGATTTAGAGGAAGTAAAAGTCGTAACAAGGTTTCCGTAGGTGAACCTGCGTGAAGGATCATTACTGATGATCGTCCGCGAGTGACCAACCATGGGCTGCCTTCGGTTGTAGCTCGGTCGCTCGCTTGCTATGTGTCAGAATTTGTTGAAAGCCAACTCGTTCGTTGTACACTTTGATGGGTGACCATCACTGTGTCTCCGTGCCGAGCTAGATCTCCCCTAGCCGTAAGGCACTTGAACGCCCCCTTCGACGACGAGTTGCATGTGTGTGGTATGTGTCAGAATCTGGTGAAGCTTTCTGCATGTGATGTGCCTTGTGTGGATCCGTGGCCATTGCATTGTGTCTGGTGCTTAGATACCCAGACACTTAGAACGCTTGCGCGGAAAGCAAACTCGATCGTTGTACACTTTGATGGGTGACCATCACTGTGTCTCCGTGCCGTGCTAGATCCCCCCTAGCCGTAAGGCACTTTGAACGCCCCTTCGACGACGAGTTACAAGAGTGTGGTATGTGTCAGAATCTGGTGAAGCTTTCTGCATGTGATGTGCCTTGTGTGGATCCGTGGCCATTGCATTGTGTCTGGTGTGTAGGTACCCAGACACTTAGAACGCTTGCGCGGGAAAGCAAACTCGATCGTTGTACACTTTGATGGGCAACCATCACTGTGTCTCCGTGCCGTGCTAGATCTCCCCTAGCCGTAAGGCACTTTGAACGCCCCTTCGACGACGAGTTACAAGAGTGTGGTATGTGTCATAATCTGGTGAAGCTTTCTGCATGTGATGTGCCTTGTGTGGATCCGTGGCCATTGCATTGTGTCTGGTGTGTAGGTACCCAGACACTTAAGCAAACTCGATCCGTTGTACAACTTGTGATGGGCGAGCATCACTGTGTCTCCGTGCCGTGTAAGAGCTCCCCTGGCCATCAGGCACTTGAAAGGTCCTTCGACGACGAGTTACAATAGTGGTGTGTTAGATACGTCAGGTGATGGTATCTACTGTTGTGCAATACGTATCCGGCCACGGCACGGAACGAACGGGAACTGTGGTGCAGACATACAAAGAGTTAAGCCTATTAGTCATTAACTCTAAGGACGGGGCCATGGGGGCGGTACGCAAAGGATACGGATGAGCGAGTATGCAGGCCCAATACTCAATAGCTCGATCCGATCCAAGCACATGAGTTGACTGCGGCGCCAGGTTAACCAATGTGCTAGATTCTATTTGGCCAGTAGAATCTTGTGTCTTATGCGATTTGATACCAAGACACCAGAACGAAAGTTAGTTGAAGAGTTATTAAACTCTTATGAAGTATGGTTGTGCAATCACAACTTATGACTTTAACCTATAAAGTGGATATGGACTTGCAATTATAACATGGAATCTCTACACACCCCATGAGCTCGATCCCAATCCACGCACACGAGTTGCCTGAGTAGCGACAGGTATACCGATGTGCAATACGTATCCGGCCACGGCACGGAACGAACGGGAACTGTGGTGCAGACATACAAAGAGTTAAGCCTACTAGTCATTAACTCTAAGGACGGGGCCATGGGGCGGTACGCAAAGGATACGGATGAGCGAGTATGCAGGCCCAATACTCAATAGCTCGATCCGATCCAAGCACATGAGTTGACTGCGGCGCCAGGTTAACCAATGTGCTAGATTCTATTTGGCCAGTAGAATCTTGTGTCTTACGCGATTTGATACCAAGACACCAGAACGAAAGTTAGTTGAAGAGTGATTAAACTCTTATGAAGAATGGTTGTGCAATCACAACTTATGACTTTAACCTATAAAGTGGGCTATGGACTATCAATTATAACATGGG